>NW_026942855.1:0-20474 GCF_024139115.2 Armigeres subalbatus | reverse complement strand
GAATTAGTGGGGTATCGGGACAGTAGGATTTGTTGGTTCGGTGTCGATGTCGCTGTCGTGAGCACCATTCGTGGCATATTTCGCACATAGGGCGGCAAAATCAAATAAATTAACCAGCAGCCTCTTTTGAAGCAATGTGAACGCATGATAACGAAAATTTTCGAATGAATTGATTCTATAAATCCAATACAGTTAAACGTCCATAAGTCGAAGTGCTAAGACTCGTCATAGTTCTTCTTCTTCTTCTTCTTCTTCTTCTTCTTCTTCTTCTTATTGGCATTACATCCCCACACTGGGAAAGAACCGCCTCGCAGCTTAGTGTTCATTAAGCACTTCCACAGTTATTAACTGCGAGGTTTCTAAGCCTAGTTACCATATTTGCATTCGTATATCATGTGGCTAACACGAATATACTTTTATACCCAGGAAAGTCGAGACAATTTCCAATCCGAAAATTGCCTAGACCTGCACCGGGAATCGAACCCAGCCACCCTCAGCATGGTCGTGCTTTGTAGCCGCGCTTCTTACCGCACGGCTAAGGAGGGCCCCTCGTCATAGTTATCGGAAGCAATTTTTTCCATATCCAAATTATTTTCTGTGTTTCTATGATGGTCCGTTCAAACACCAAGGATTCTGTATTCCACTTCTCAATATTTCCATGAGTCGCCGGTCCCTTCAATATCAACTCATGGAAGTTTGACTGCACCAAATATCTTAGGTTTTGCAACAGCTTTCAAGGATTTGTTCAAACACAGAAAATATTTCCTCGTCTAAGAAAGTTGTTTGAGAAAATCCTTCTGGCATTTTTCCAGAAATTATTTCAGGAATCTCCATAAAAATCCTTTAGGTTCTGCTTAACCTACTTTTCGTGTGATTTCTCATAAATCCTTCTAGAATCTCTGAACAACCTCGACCACGTTTCAATCGACGGCAAATTCTTCTCCGACATCACGAACGTCCGCACTTATCGCAGTGCGAATATTGAATCCGATCACTACCTCGATGCAGTATGTCTGCGCTCAAAACTCTCGACGGTGTACACCACGCGTCGGAGTCGTCCGCCGCGGCTAAACATTGGGCGGCTACAAGACGGTAGACTAGCCCAAGATTACGCGCAGCAGCAGGAAGTGGCACTCTCAACGTAAGATCATCTAGGCACAGCATCTGTTGAAGATGGGTGGAGAAATATTCGATCCGCCATTGGAAGCATCGCAACCGCTGCACTAAGCAAGATGCTCCCGGATCAGTGAAACGACTGGTATGACGGCGAATGTGAGCAGTTAGTTGAGGAGAAAAATGCAGCATGGGCGAGATTGCTGTAACACCGCACGAGGGCGAACGAGGCACGATACAAACGGGCGCACAGACAAAACTCGAGTTTTCGGAGGAAAAAGCGCCAGCAGGAAGATCGAGATGGAGCAACTGTACCGCGCTAAAAAAGCGCGAAAGTTCTGTGAGAAGGTAAACCGTTCACGTAAGGGCCACGTGTCACAGCCCGATATGTGTAAGGACATAAACGGGAACCTTCTCACAAACGAGCGTGAGGTGATCCAAAAGTGGCGGCAGCACTACGAAGAGCACCAAAAGGCGATGCGACAGACGAAGATGGCGGTATGGTGATGGACCTGGGAGAACGCGCACAGGACATAATTTTACCGGCTCCGGATCTCCAGCAAATCCAGGGGCAGATTGGCCGGCTGAAGAACAACAAAGCCCCTGGGGTTGACCAACTGCCAGGAGAGCTATTTAAACACGGTGGTGAGGCACTGGCTAGAGCGCTGCACTGGGTCATTACCAAGATTTGGGAGGAGAGAGTTTTGCCGCAGGAGTGGATGGGAAGTGTCGTGTGTCCCATCTACAAAATGGGCGATAAGGTACTCTACCAAATTTTATGCCGTCGACTAGCACCAATTGCAAGAGAGTTCGTGGGGCAGTACCAGGCGGGTTTTATGGGCGAACGCTCCACCACGGACCAGGTGTTCGCCATTCGCCAAGTACTGCAGAAATGCCACGAATACAACGTGCCCACGCATCATCTATTCAAAACTTCAAAGCCGCATGTGATACAATCAATCGGGACCAGCTATGGCAGCTTATACACGAAAACGGATTTCCGGATAAACTGACACGGTTGATCAAAGCAACGATGGATCGACATCGCTTTGGAAAGGGCAATACGAAGACCAGGGATTAACACGAGTGGCACAATTTTCAATAAGTCCGTCCAGCTATTTGGCTTCGCACACATTAATAAAGTTTAAAAAAAAAAAAAAAAAAAAAAAATATTTGGCTTCGCCGACGACATAGATATCATGGCACGTAACTTTGAGAAGATAGGGGAAGCCTATATCAGACTGAAGAGGGAAGCCAAGCGGATCGGACTAGTCATCAACACGTCGAAGACGAAGTACATGATAGGAAGAGGTTCAAGAGAAGACAATGTGAGCCACCCACCGCGAGTTGGCATCGGTGGTGACAAAATCGAGGTGATAGAAGAATTTGTGTATTTGGGCTCACTGGTGACTGCCGAAAATGATACCAGCAGAGAAATTCGGAGACGCATAGTGGCTGGAAATCGTACATACTTAAGACTCCGCAAGAAGCTCCGATCGAATAGAGTTCGCCGCCGTACCAAACTGACAATCCACAAAACGCTCATTAGACCGGTAGTCCTCTACGGACACGAGACCTGGACGATGCTCGTGGAGGACCAACGCGCACTCGGAGTTTTCGAAAGGAAAGTGCTGCGTACCATCTATGGTGGGGTGCAGGGTGCGGACGGTACATGGAGGAGGCGAATGAACCACGAGTTGCATCAGCTGTTGGGAGAACCATCCATCGTTCACACCGCGAAAATCGGACGACTGCGGTGGGCCGAGCACGTATCCAGAATGTCGGACAATAACCCGGTGAAAATGGTTCTCGACAACGATCCGACGGGCACAAGAAGGCGAGGTGCGCAACGGGCAAGGTGCGAAGATGACTTGCGGACCCTCCGTAGACTGCGTGGTTGGCGACATGTAGCCATGGACCGAGCCGAATGGAGAAGACTCTTATATACCGCACAGGCCACTTCGGCCTTAGTCTGAATAAATAAATAATAATAATACCCTTTGAAGAGCGGGCACTCCAATTTAAAATTTTCAAAAAAATATTTGGGTCCATTAAAACGTCCATTAAAGCTTCAGTTTTGGTATTTGCTTTTACATTGCATCAAAATTGGAAGTAGGCATGCTACCTGGATCGTCAGCACGGCCGTCATTTTCCATTGAAGAAGGGGTATGAGCCCATCATTCATCGTCGGTAAATTTTCAGAAACGAAATTTTGCGTGCCTGCGGCGATGCTTGCATAGTAGGCATGTTTGAAAAATTAGAATTCGACAAACCGTTCATAACCCGGTGAAAGGTAGGAGCAACATTTGTTCGTTGATTGTGGTGGGTATGAATTGCTCGTCTGGCAAATGATTGCGGACTTTTGTAATATTTTTACCCGGCGAATCTGGGATCCGATTAGAATTTCACGTCATCATTTTTGCACGGGAATTCAAAGCTTTTTTGCGTGAATGACATTCCCAGAAATCGGATTTGTGATTGCCGCCAGAATTGGCACATTTAAATTTATTGTAATCTTCTCTCACAGGACAGGCGCTCTTTAAGGTTTTTTCCCAGAATTTTACTTCCGCAAACGAGTCCAACGTAAAACGAAGGCACGCGTTCAAGCAAAGATCATAACGTGATCAGTAAGTACAAATAGCGCTGAGAAGCACTGTTGAAATTAAAATAGCTTTGGGTAGTATTAAAAACTTCCTTAAGCAAAAACAAAATAGAACCGCACAGCATGAAAACACAATACGGTCTGATCTACTGGAAACTACATGTTCTCGGTTAATATGTTGAATTCTGCTATCATGAAATCATTAGAATCATGATTTTTAACAGCAGGCTCCACGGTTGTTTTATCTACCTCACCTAGTTATCTGTCGTTTGCTAACTTATTATGTTTCTAGGGATCTCCATTTTATTAGCAAGATTAGCTGGAGTACGGATGCTGTCATTTAGAATGTATTCTGTCATTTAGAATGTACATTCATTAGAATTCAACATATTAACCGAGAACATGTAGTTTCCAACATGCAATAAGCCACAGGTTTCCCTTTATGCAAGTGCCATACAAAATGTTTATTTATTTATTAAAACGGATGTGATGAAATTTGCTTCAAAAGCTTAGTCACAAGATGGATCATCGCACAAATGTATCATGCGTCTCCATATGCTTATATGCTGCAGAACAGTTTTCAGCATATGGAGACGCATGATGAGAATCTGTAGATGAAAACAACAGTTTTTTTTTAATTTAAATTTTTTGCTGGATAGCAATGAAAAGTTATGTAATTCATATCTGTGATGGTAATCAGATCGTTTTTGTTTTTTGCAAATCTGATTAAATTGTTATTATATCATTCAATTAATTATCTTAAAGATAAATCGTCTAGCTCAAACCTTTGTAGGGGTATGTGGCGGGACCATCATCATCATCATCATCAAAATTGTCTACCTACCTATCGGCCAATTTTTCCTAGAAAATAATCATGGGGTCATTCTGATGTCGTAATAATTTAGTATTCTTTTTGATATGAACATACAATCATGCAACCATGCAAATGATTTGAACGTCGTTGAAGTGATGAACTCTTTCCTACTTTGTAATCAAAATAATCTCGGAATTTTCCCAATCAAACAATATGTAAATGCCAGTAATCATCTGATTTTAGAAGTCGAAACCTACAAATGCAAAACATCAGCATCGCAAAAACCATTTTTTCTGTTCCAGGATGACCGTTCCGGTAGCCAACCATTCTATGGCCCAACTACTTCAGAAAAAAACATGTATCCGAAACAATTTAAATTATTTAGATAACCATAGTACCAAGATGTCTTCTGAATGAGGGTGTGCTCACTCTATGCCACACGCTGCAAAAAAATGGATTATTATCGAAATTGCATTAACCCCTATTTTTTTTTTTGATTTACGCATAATTTTTTTTTAATTTCTTTATTATTGTGATTTTTTATATTAATTTATAAGTTCATCACGTATTTCACATAAAAGTTATGCTAGGTAATACGAAATGAAAAACGAAATGTTTCAATATATTTTATCGGTAATTTTCTGAAAAAGCTATTTTTATTGATTTCTTCTACCATTGCCTAGCTTTCTGTGAAAGCAAATCAGAGGTACATAAAGCTTCACATCGTTCACACCTGTTAGAGGATTACCGTTTCGGTGACCATCCGTTCTATGGTCCCAACTTCGTGGAAAAACATGTTTCCGAAACAATTCCAAGAATTTTGAAATCCATATTGTTAGGGTTCAGATCAGTTAGGGTTAGGAATCAGAAGTAGACCTGTGCGCCGCCGCGCCACGCCGCCGCCGCCGGTGGTTTTTCCCGCGCCGCCGCCGCCGGCGATTTTGGGTCGGCGCGCCGCCGATCATAATTTTTCCACGCCGGTGACTAATCGCAATGAAAAAAAAATCAATTAACTTAAGTCCAGTCGAGCCAAGCACGAGACACTGTTTACGGTTTAATAATTGAAGTCGAAATACGTATCTGTGAAGAAATACAGCGTGGTAGAGTTAATTGAAATAGTACTAAACTAGTCTTATGACAGTTCATAAATGTTAAGGTGGATCTCGTCAAAATTCTATTTCAAATCTACCTCAAGCGATGGTGTATCTAAGTCGAATGAGTTGGTTGAATAGTTTGAGAGTTTGAATGAGGCTTTATCTAGTATAATAATACATAAATTGTTAAATTGATCTTTGGAATGCGTTAAGCCAAGGCCTCATTTAGTCGGCACCCATTAGTTTAAAATTTGTAGGTGAATCGCAAAATGGATTTGTTTCGGGGCCTGGATACATGCCCAAAGCGTCCCCACTCTTAAAGGATCTGTCATTGCACTATGGTCCAGGATACAGTTTTACGCGGAAAGATACATTTTACGCCAAAACTATATTTTTTAGAAAAAACTATTGTTCTACAAAATTGTTCGAAATAGTAAGCCCATCATTATGGTGCAACCAAAAAATAGGGTGGCCCATCATATAAAAAAAAAAGAAAATATTTTTTTTATTTTTTGGAATATTGACATATTATGTTCTACAAAGTTGTAGCGCAGCTTATTCCAATCAATTTTGCTAGAAAACTTTTCTGTAGCTCTTAAGTTGGCTGATTTAGAGCAATTTTACCTAATTGGATTAGGGTGTACCTCCAAACACAGTATTTTTGATCTACTTTTTTTGATTTACATTTCTCGAAAAAGTCGTCTTCAGGTGACTTTTAGAGCTCAAAAAAATGCAACTTTTGATGGGTAAATGTGCTCAATATCTTCTACCCATCAAAAGTTATAATCGTTTTTCTGTCAAAATTACATTTTTTCATAAGTCTATATCTCCGGTTAGGGCAGACCATAAAATATGTTTACACGGCATTTGAAAAAGAAATTCATATTCCTTATTATGTCAAAAAATTGGAGATATGTTATTTTTTTATCTCAAGTTTTATCAATTTTACTAAAATCATGTTTTTTCAAAAAAAATTGATATAACTCAACAATGGAAGAAGATACAGACGATATTCTTATAGCAAAACACGCGTTTTGGAAAGCCCTAAAAGTCTTCAGAGAAATTTGTGAGAAATAAAAAATAAAAAATCTACAGCTTTAACACTTTTTATAAGTTTTATCATTATCATCGTATTGCAAGATTTACGAGAAAAGATGCATTTTCGGCCTAAAGCATACTTTTAAGAAAAAAAATTTGTTCTACAAAGTTGTTTTGGATACTTGGGTCCTTACTATAGGGTTACCGAAAAGTAGGGTGGGCCATTTTATAAAAATGTGAAATTTTATTTTTTTATTTTGCGGAATTTGGACATAAAATGTTCTACAAAGTTGTAGCGCAGCTTTTTCCAATCAACTTTGCTATATAAACTTTGTATGTAGCTCTTAAGCTTACTTGTTTAGAGTAATTTTATTTACCAGAATTAGGGTGTCCCTCAAAAAACAATATTTATGATCTGCTCATTTCATTTTTTATTTTTTACGGATGTCACCTTCTGAAGACTTTTGGGGCTTTCCAAAACGCGTATTTTTCTATAAGAATATCGTCTGTATCTTCTTCCATTGTCGAGTTATATCAATTTATTTGAAAAAACATGATTTTAGTAAAATTAGTAAAACTTGAGATAAAAAATTAATATATCCCCAATTTTTTGACATAATGAAGAATATAAATTTCTCTTTCAAATGACGTGTAAACATATTTTTTTGGTCTGCCTTAATCGGAGATATCAATTTATGAAAAAAATGTAATTTTGACAGAAAAACGATTATAACTTTTGATTGGTAGAAGATATTGAGCATATTTACCCATCAAAAGTTGCATTTTTTTGAGCTCTAAAAGTCACCTGAAGACGACTTTTTTTTCGAGAAATCCAAAACTAAAAAACTAGATTAAAAATACTGTTTTTTGAGGTACACCCTAATCCAATTAGGTAAAATTGCTCTAAATCAGCCAATTTAAGAGCCGCAGAAAATTTTTTTTAGCTAAATTGATTGGAATAAGCTGCACTACAACTTTGTAGAACATAACATGTCAATATTCCAAAAAATAAAAAAATATTTTCTAATTTTTTTTTATATGATAGGCCACTTTATTTTTTGGTTGCACCATAATGATGGCCTTACTACTTCGAACAATTTTGTAGAACAACAAGTTTTTCTAGAAAATATGGTTTCGGCGTAAAATTCATCTTTCCGCGTAAAGTGCATTGGTGCAGGCAAATTATTGCAGCTTAGAAATTCCAAGTCAAGTTGCACCTTAGTTATTTTGACAATATTTATTTTTTTATTTAATTAGTTTTCTTTTTTCTTTCTCATTTAATCAGTTTCCTTTGTTTTAAGATTTGTTCTATTAGAACAGTTGGCTTACAGGGTAAACTGATTTAGCAAAATAATCAAATCCCAACTGTGAATGCTTTACTGACTTTGTTTATTATGACTCCCGAGTAAGTAATTTATATTTTGAAATCAATTTCTGAATATAACAGACAAAACCACTTGCTGAGCATCAACAAAGCAAATCTTCTTCTTCTTCTTTTTCTTCTTCTTCTTCGATGGCCCTACATTCCAACTGGAACTTGGCCTGCTTTTCAACTATTATTCTATTAGCATTTCCTCAAATATTAATTGAAAGCTTTTCTATGCCGGTCATTGCATGAGTATGTACTTGTGTGGATACACTATGCCCAGGGTGTCGAGAAAGTTTCCAAACCGAAAACATCCTAGACTAGACCGAGAGTCGATCTCGCCATCTCTGGATTGACAATCCTACGCCTTTGCTCACAAGGCTACTGGAGACCAAATATTGCTGAGCAAATACTACGAGCATCAGTTAAAAACGCTTTTTATTTTCTTATTCACAGCCATTGTAACCCAAAACTGAGGCTTGTCGCCTCGCTGCATAGTATTTAATCAAATTATTTAGGTATTTTCAAACATTACGAAAATTTAATTTAACGTTATTGTTTATTGTTAATAGGTATATTCGAAAAAGTATCGTTCAAACATTCATTTATGAATTCCTTCGAAAAATACTCCAGAAATTAGTTCGGAAATAAATCAAGAAATTTATTTGATAATTCTTCCAGATATTCCTCCGAAATGTTTCTTTTAAAAACCTTAGAAGAGTATTTAAGGAATTCTTCCTAAAACTTTTTTGGGTATTCCTTCGGAGATTCCTTACAACATTTCTTCGAAAATTCCTTAAGAATTTTCATTACAAATTTCTTTAGGAAATTGCTTAAGGAATGCTTTCGGATTTTGTTCCACGAATTCCTACAATCTCCTTCGGAGACTCCTTGAAGAATTCCTTCGGAAGTTTCTTTAGCAATTCCTGCGAAAAGTTCTTAAGGAATTCCTTAAAAAATTCCATTCGTTCTTTTGAGAATTTCTTCGGATTTTTTTTGAGAATTTCTTCGGAAGTTTTCCCTTCTGAAATTGTTTCGGCATTTATTTCATGAATCGCTGGAAAAAAATCTTCTAGATATCCATAAAAAATCATTCCAAATTTGCCTAAAGAATTTCTTTTTCCAGCAATTCCTTTAAAAAATTCTCCGGGAATTCTTCCGGAACTTTCTTCGAAAATGGCTTCATCTTTCCAAAAGTCTTTGTTTGTTTATTTTTGTAGTTTTTTCGAAAATTCAATAAGTTACTACGTCGCAACCAACTTCATTTTCAATAAATTTCAAAGGATTTCCTGGAAGATCTTCCGAGAAAAAAATCTGGAGAAATCTCCGAAGGAAATCTCGGAGGTTTTTCGAATAATCTTTCAAAAAAGTCCCTGGAGGAATATCCGAAGGAATTCCGGGCGGTAGGGTAAATCACTACTTGGGCCTATGGACCCGATTTCTGGCTCACTGCACAGAAAACTAAGGATTTACACTTTTTGGAAGCCGTAGATTTATGGTTGATAATTTAAAAAAGTCTCCCATGTATTTCGCACAATACTCAATATTTTTCAACCATTTATTTCACGCATAATTGGTCCAATTATAGAAAATAAAAATGTGCATTCCGAACAATCACTCTCCGTTGCTACACCACTGAGCCGGAGTGAATCTTTCCACTTTTACAAAACGGTATTTTCATATGAACATCTACCTGAAAATCGTCACAGTTCTCGATACAATCATTGCTTGAAGCTGTTAATCACCACACAATAATTCTAAACTCACGCACTTTAATTTTTTCTATTTGTTTGTTTCACTAGAACTAATATAAACATATAAGAATACATTTAAAAATGTATCCTCAAACCGAACAAAAATTCACCTCGGCCTAAGAACTTCTAGCCGCACCGTGCTGCCAGAAGGCCACCCAGTCAACATTTTGGTACCTATAACTCTTGATATAGGTTATTATATAAGAACCAACTTAATCGTATATAATGCACAGATTGGCTATATACGTACCAAAGTGGAGGTGATATAGGTGCATCTTCTTCTTCTTCTTCGTTGGCATTCCATCCCCCACTGGGACATTGCCGCCTCGCAGCTTAGTGTTCATTAAGCACTTCCACAGTTATTAACTGCGAGGTTTCTAAGCCAAGTTACCATTTCTGCATTCGTATATCATGAGGCTAACACGATGATACTTTTATGCCCAGGGAAGTCGAGACAATTTCCAATCCGAAAATTGCCTAGACCGGCACCGGGAATCGAACCCAGCCACCCTCAGCATGGTCTTGCTTTGTAGCCGCGCATCTTACCGCACGGCTAAGGAGGGCCCCTAGGTGCATACGAGTTTTATTTTACGATTTTTCCCGACATCAAAAGAACATTATTACGATTAAACATTAAAATATAGAAAATAAAAAAACTGTCAGCACCAAGTCTCGAACATGTGATCTTTAGATTTACAGGCGGATAATCTACCACTGCACCATACAGCGCATCTAGAAGTGAGTTGGATTTTTGTTCAACATAAACTACACAATTTATATCTTTACAACTGCTTGAAACGTCTACAAGCCATTTGGACTGAAGTGGTTTCGATTGTATTACGATTCACCTTCAACGTTCATAAGAAAAATATTTAATTAGTTGACTGTATCATGTTATTTGTAATTCTTTCGATTTCAAAAAGTGACAAAAATATAGTTTTTAAGCGTTTGGAAGTAATTTGGATGAGTGAATATATCTTTTCAACCAATTAAAAATTATTATAAATAATACCATCTGGCATCATGTCGGCGTTGAACGTGCTTATTTTTGTTTACGTCGCTATTTCTACCGTCCCGAGAGAGAATGAGAGTAATGTGTTGAGAGATTGAGCGAAATTTTACTTAGGCCGGGAACCGGTTTGGAAGTGGGCCGGAAATGAAATCGCTATGACTGAAATTAGTGCTGGACCTCATTAATTTAAATCAAATAAAAGCTTTTTCAAACGATGTTTACCAAAAAAAAGCTAATTTTTAGGCAGAAGTGAACCCCATTGCAGTATTTCACGGCACACGAAATTTAGGAAAAGTTGCTTCCTGTCATAAATATCAATTAAATAATGCAGTCGCATGCATGTTAGGCCGGGAATGGGGTAAGAAACCTAATTTTTTTATTATTAAAAAAAATAAAATTCTGGAGGACTTCCCAAATAAATTTTTGAAGGCGTTATTTAGGAAATTTGTGTTGGGTTTAGTGCAGAAATTTCCAAATAAACTTTTGAACGCATTCCCAAAAGAGAACCTGAATGGATGTTCGAAAATGATTCCTGAAGGAACTTCTAAAAGAGTTTTTGAAGGTAAAATATTAGCCTAAAGAATTCCGAAAGGAATTTCCAGAGGAATCGATAAAGGTATTTTTGAAGGATTTTATGATGGAATTTCCGAAGGAATTCTCAAAGGAAATTACGAATAAATTCCTAATAGAATTTAAGAGAAAATGTCTACTGGTTTTTCTAATGTAATGTCTAGGTTCCTTCAAGAATTCTTTTGAAATTTATTCCCAGTAATTTATTCGCAATTTCCAGGAAATTGCCTCAAAAAGTTCTACAAAAACTCATCAGTAAACGAATTCCAGAAAGTTCTTCGGATATTCCTTAAAATTTACCACAGGAATAACGTCAGAATTTCCTCCACGTATTCCTTTGTTTAAGAAAACCTTAGGAAATTCGTCAAAGTTCGTTCTTTTGCGAATACCTTTGAAAATTTCTTAGGAAATTGCTTTAGAAATTGTTTCATAAAATCCTTTAGGAATTCTTTCGTAATTCTCTTAGAAATTCTTTCGGATATACCTTCCAAAAATCATTCGCAAAGTCCTTTTGAAATATCGACGAAAAATATTTCAGAATTCCTCTAAAAATTCCTTCACAAATTCATTTACAGATTACTTCGGAAATATGTTTAGTCTTTGAAAGTTCGCTTAGGAATTTCTTCGGAAATTAATACGGAGGATTATTTTAGGAATTCTTTCGGATATTTAGAAAAAAAAACGTTGGAAATTTTACAGAAATTCCTCTAAGGGTTCCTTAAAAAGTTCTTTGACAACTTTTCCTGAAATTTCCACAGAAATTCTTTCAGAACTACCTTAAACAATTCCTTAAGAATTTCTGAAGGGAATCCTTTGAAAATTCTTTGGTAACTTTAGGAATAAGTTCTTAGACATTTCCCTCGATAATTCCGTCACAACATTCTCCATTTTTATGGTTTTTTTTTTCGGGAATCTCTTCAGTAATTAATTCAAAGAAGTTTCTTCGGAAATTGCTTTTGGGAACCATTCCGAAATTCTTCTAGGAATTCCCAAGAACATTTTTTCGAAATTTACTGAAAAGATTCTTTTAGATTATTCTGCGGGGATTCCTTCGGTTCCCTAATGTAAACTATTTTTGAAATCGGTGCTACCGGTCAAAATTATAAAATACCTATACATATAATAAGCAAGGCCAGCGTGCCCAAACCTTCGTTCCTTATGACGTATAAACGAGTCTACATTTAGCAAGAAAACATGCTAGTTTGGTTTTGTAGTTCCTTGGTATGATTTGTGGTAAGTCAGTCGTGAGTGAAGTAGTAAAGTTGGCCAAGTTCGGACGAAGTATTTTTAAACTAAGTTCTTTCGAAAATTATTTCAAAAATGTTGCCAGAAATGTCTTCATAAACTCTTTTCGCTATTCCCTCGGAAATTCCTTTCTGAACCCCTTCGAAGATTTTTTCCGCAATTTCTTCGGAAATTGGTTAAAGAGTTCTTTCGGAAACTATTTCATTCCTTAATGAATTTCTGAATTAAATCCTGAAAGAATATTCTATGGTTTTAACTGTGGTTCTACTAAAGGAATTTCCCAACGAGAACCTTAATGGTTTTTGACAAAATGCCTATATGAGTTTCCCGGAGAATTTCTTATAGGGTTTTTCAAAGGAATTTCCAATAAAACTTAAAAAAAAAATTCGTAGTTTCTTCAAGAAATTCCTTCAGGAACTCCACTAAGATTTTTTTTGGCATATTTTACCAACTTTTGAGGAAAATATTCAATTTGTTTGGTCATCGTGCCCCAGTCTTACTCAGCCAGAGCTCATTTTAGTTATGTTGATCATTTATTGTGATTTGTGCATCCAAGAACACGAGGTGGGGAGTAAACTGTCCATTGTGGTTGTCATTAGTGGATTCCATCGTGAATGTCCTTCCAGGATCCAAGGGTCACAGCAGGTGAACGAAGTAGCACTGCAAATTCTCTAAATATACTAGATATGCAGCCGCTCAAACATTGCCCAATCGTATATGTAACTCAAAGATTTTTTTCTGAAATTTAGATATATTGAGAAGTAAATCGACTGGAGTTTATCAAAATCCTGAATTAGGAAAACTTTTAGAATATTAATTGGATAATAACAAATTAGTCCTAAGACACCGGAATCTAATTCTCAATACTGCTCAAGGGTTACGAAAAGTGAAGCAGGATTCGTTGTTAAATTTTGATTCATCAAAATCAGAGAATAATAAAATAGTTTAAATAACATTTTGAGATCAGGTATTTATTAGTGTCGCTGGTAATTTACTATGGAATGTGCTGTTTGATGATCGGCAAACATAGAATATTACAATTTTATTCCACTGAAGTCGATTTTTATACGGGCGATTCGTACGGTGTGAATCAAAACCGCGTGAATTAAAAAATCCGCGTTAAAATTGATTTTTTAGCCATTGATTTTTTCATCCACGCCGGTTCACGCCGCCGCCGCCGCCGACGGTAAAAGCCAACGGCGCGCCGCCGTGACGACGTCGCCGCCGGGGCAAAAGTGACCACTACGCCGCCGCCGCCGATTATATGACCGGCGCACAGATCTAATCAGAAGATGAATTTATAAATCCATAGAAAACGGAATCGTCCAAATAGGTTGAAAACTGACGAAGGTATGGTCATACCAAGAAGGTGGGTATCCGGATACCCTTTCGGGGCGTTACGGGGTAACAATATTCAGAAGCCCTTCCCCAAGCCTGGCTGGATTTTCATTTTGATATTACTCAAAACTTAACTTCATCTTGTTTGAAGATGTCACCCAGTTTCAATTTCCAGCGTCGTTTAAAACCCTAAAAAAATATCACTTCAAAACGAAAAAAGACCCTGTTGATAACATAACCCAAGTAACATTTCTCATACCAAAATGTTTTATTTATATTTCAATTGCAAATCGGTGCTGCTATTTGATTTTTTATATCTTCACATTTATATGATTGTACAGAACAGCCATGGTAAAGCTTTGTTATTCTTATTCCTTTTTGATTTTTAGCAATGCTTTATCGTGATCTTTAAAACTCTGTGGCGGTTTATTTATTAGACAAAGCGGGGGGTTTCCGTTGATGAATGGGCCAGATGTTGCTTGCTTGATATGTGACACCCCAAAAACAAATCTGACAATTATTGTATAAAATCTTGGCATATACAATTCTGTAAGCTTTTTATACAGATATTGTATTAAAATAATACAAATCTGTAAGATTTCAATACAACAATTGCATTAAAATCTTCCGAAATTGTATATGCCCAATTATTATACAATTTCGGCAAGGTTCTTATGCAGAACTGCATTACAATCTGCCATCCGCTGGTTGGGTGGACTTCGGAAGGGATCGAGGCTGTGTCAGCTTAGATTGCAGCGGCTTAAGAACCAGTCGCCGGGGAAAGGGGCGGAATTGCCGGAAATTCTCGATTATTGAGCGGTGGAAGAGAGTTCCAATTTGGACGGTTTTTGGTAGAGGCCTTCTTGTGAATTTTACAGAACTCCACACGCATCGGTCAGGCATTCGTGGTGGTCAGATACAGTTGGGGTACTAAAGATCCACTTCCTCCATTTCCTTACACTCGTCGACTTCGTGATCCCCGTCTCCGCTGGTGCATCGAGCGTCCAACAAACAGTTGTGTGGTTGAAACGGAGACAGCTGATGCATTGTGTAACGTCTCGATATAAGTATTTATATCTGTTCCATTGGATGACGGTGCTGTTGATGACTTTCATCAACTTTAGGTCCTTGAAGCTGGCTGAACCGTACTCAAGGTTTACGAGGAACAGCTGACCACGGTAAGATCAGTATTTATCATGCCGAGCAATTTTGTAGACGTTCGAAGGCTTGTCCTTGACATCTATGACTTTGAGTGGCTTGCTGCCAGAGATATCATGCGTGTAGCACTGATAACGCTTGGCGTTCAGGAACGTATAGTGAGACGTCCCTCAGCTTTAAATCTTCGACACAGAATCAAAAGGTGCACTTTGGGCTTCTAGCGATCATCTTTCGCAGGTCTAGTCGCAAATCCGTCAAGTTACCTCTGTCTCAAACATCGGAGGGCAGTTCTTCCACTCACTTGATTTGTCTTGAGATAGTGACTGAAGAAGTTCCTCCGGGGTTCCGTCAGAAAGTCCCTCCAGGGTTCCGTCAAGAAGTCCCTCCGGGGTTCCGCCAAGAAGCCTCTCTGGGGTTCCGTCTGAAAGTCCCTCCGGGGTTCCGTCAAAAAGTCCCTCCGGGGTTCCATTAGAAGTCCCTCCGGAGTTCCTCCGGGCTTCCGTCAGGAAGTCCTTCCTGGGTTCCGTGAGAAAGTCTTTCTGGGGTTCCGTCAAAACTTCCCTCCGGGGTTCCGTCTGAAAATCCCTACGGGGTTCCATTGAGAAGTCCTTCCGGGGCTCCATAAGTCCCTCCGGGGTTCCGTCAAGAAGTCCCTCCGGGGTTTCGTCTGAAAGTCCCTTCGGGGTTCCGTCAAAAAGTCCCTCCGGGGTTCCATTAAAAGTCCCTCCGCAGTTCCATTAGGAAGTTCCTCCGGGCTTACCTCAGAAAGTCTTTCCGGGGTTCCGTCAAAAAGTCCCTCCCGGGTTCCATTTAGAAGTCCCTCCGGGGTTCCATCAAGAAGTCCCTTCGGGGTTCCGTCAAAAAGTCTTTCCGGGGTTCCGCCAAAAAGTCCCTGCGGGGTTCCATCAAGAAGTCCCTCAGGGGATCCGTCTGAAAATCTCTCCGGGGTTCCGTCTGAAAGTCCCTCCGGAGTTCCGTCAAAAAATCTCTCCAGGGTTCTGTCTGAAAGTCCTTCCGAGATTTCATCAGAAAGTCCTCCCAGTATCTCCCAGTATCAGTCCTTTCAAGAAGTTCTCCCAAGAGTCTATCAGGAAATCCAGAATTCCGTCAAGAAATCCTTCCGGGATGCCGTAAGCAAGTCTTCCGGGGTTCCATCAGGAAGTTCCTTCGGTTTCGTCAAAAAGTCTTTCCGGGATTCCGTCAAAAAGTCCCTCCGGGGCTCCATTAGGAAGTCCCTCTGGGGTTCCGATAGAAAGTCCTTTCGGGGTTCCATCAAGAAGTCTCTCCGGGGTTAGTCAGAAAGTTCCTCCCAAGCAACACCACTTGTTTCTAAGTGAGTAACAACAGCTGTGGTGTGGCTTACTAAAGGTCTGAGTTATGCACAACGCGTCCTATTTTGAACTCCTTTGTGACACAAAAAGCGCAAGAGGTGGAGCCTATTTGCAACATCTTGTGGGAACAATGAAAAAACCAACCGAGAATCTAACCATGGGCCTTGAGATTTGTAACCTTTTACTATAACCATCGCACCAAGAATTCTATTTGGAGATTCTGCTACAAGTGCATTACATAAAATACCAAGGTCATTTGTGTGTAACCTAATTCCCCCGAACGAGCTACCCGTTGATTTGATCGATTGTATGCTGTCTCCTCGAGCGTGTAACTCCGGGCGTGCCCGACGAGGAAAGAGGCAAAGTCATGGCCTGCTATTCACTAGTCAATGTTGGCAACCGAACCGTTATACGGATGATATTTACGGATATCTGTCATCAATGCACGCTCAGAGTGGATTGCCCAATTTCTATTAAATCTCACCCTCACTTTCCCCTTCTTCTCTCATCAAAAAAGAGAAAAAAAACATTGACTTGCGATTTTCATAATTTTTTTTCACGCATTTTTTTACATTACAGCCAAATTTAATTTTACAATTCAGTATCCAATATCCGTACTCAATTCCCATATTCAAAATCATTCTAATTCAAATATTTTAATCCTACGTTTGATACGATTATCCAATCCATACGCAAATCAATATTTACTAAACAAATTAATCCAGTCTTTTTTCTGAGCCTTCTGAACTATCAACTTTTTTTATGTTCATGATCCTCTATCTGTATTCTTATTTTTTTGCAAATATATCCAGCATTGCAATCCAAAACCAAATAGAATTCGAGCCGGCAAACCATATCCAATACAATTTTGATGGCCTTCCAACAGGAAAAGTCAAAACAACATCGGTGGTTCTCCAAACATACTCTGTATTGGTCCTTCAAGCTTAAGCCAATTAGTCCGGCACTCTCGCACAACACCTTTGAAATTCAAATTTGAAACGTTGCGTTCTGCTTGTCCACCGTATTAACGTTTCTTTGACGCGAACAATCCGCCCCTCTTCTGCACAACCATTAAATCTGCGACAATCCGATACTCTTCCAGATCACCTTCGACAACATAAGCAGAAAACCGATGAGAAAACAAATCATTTATTCCGAAAACAAATAATGTTTAATCGAAACCGAAGGAACAACAAATCATTCAATCTGGTACCTTTGACATTACAACTGGAAACCGATGAGAAAACGAATCATTTGCTTCGACGCTATTTCAGAGTTCTTTCAATATTTAAACTCGTTTAAGTCAAACCGATAAGAGAACAAATAAATTATTTCAGCGCGTCTTCGACGTCACAAACCAAAACTGATGGGCAAATCATTCAATCCGGTGCTCTACCACAGCAGCTTATCACATCACATATCAAAACCGATGGGAAAATAAATCATTTATGCTGGCCTTCGTTTTTTTTTAAGTCGAAACCGTTGAGAAACAACACATTTTGAAATCCAGAGTGACTTTGACATCACAAACCAAAACCGATGAGCAAATCATTCAATCCGACGCACTTCCAGAGCGTCTTCGACATCACAAGTCGAAACCGATAAAAAAAAAATCATTCAATCCAACGCTCTTCGACACTACAAGTCGAAACCGATGAACAAATCATTTAAGCTGACGCCGTTCCAGAGCGTCTTTGACATCACAAGTCGAAACCGATGAGACAATCATTCAATCCGATGCTCTTCCAGAGCTTCTTCGATATCACAAGTCGAAACCGATGAGAAAATCATTCAATCCGACGCTCTTCCAGAGCGTCTTCGACATCACAAGTCTAAACCGATGAGAAAATAATTCAATCCGACGCTCTTCCAGAGCGTCTTCGACATTACAAGTCGAAACCGATGAGCAAATCATTCAATTCGACGCTCTTCCAGAGCTTCTTCGACATCACAAGTCGAAACCGATGAACAAATCATTCAATACGACGCTCTTCCAGAGCGTCTTCGACATTACAAGTCGAAACCGATGAGCAAATCATTTAATCCGACACTCTTCCAGAGCGTCTTCGACATCACAAGTCAAAATCGATGAGAAAACAAATAATTTGTTCCGGCGATCTTCCCTTCGACATCACAAGTCGAAACCGAAGAAAAAAAAATGTCCCAATCACGCCCACAGGATACTTACAGAACAATAATTTCCAACCAGGAACAACCTGGCAGGATCGCCAAACGTGTGGCCTAATTCCGCCGAACGAGCTATCCGTTGATTAATTGATCGCTTGTGTGCTGTCTCCTCGAGCGTGTAACTCCGGGCGTGCCCGTCGAGGAAAGAGGCAAAGTCATGGCCTGCTATTCACTAGTCAATGTTGGCAACCGAACCGTTATACGGATGATACAGTCAACTCTCTACATGTCGATGTTCTATATCTCGATATCTCTCTCTATGTCGATGGTTTCATTGGTCCCTTCAATCTACATACATTTTGGCATTCTACATCTCGATAATCTCCCTATCTCGATCTCTCTCTATCTCGATGTGTTTTGATCATATTTTGTTCTGCGTTCACTCTTCTTATGTCGATATGTTCAAAATTTTGGGTTACTAGACCATCTTTGGACCATAACATACAGATAAACAACATGAAATGACATTTGTTTTGTTGTCGTTTTTCATAGCAACGACATGTTTTGGATCTTATACATTTCAATTTTCCTTCCATTCCTCGATCTCTCCCTATCTCGATGGTCCCTTAAATATCGAGATGTGGAGAGGCGACTGTACAGTCGTGATTCGCTGGTTGGGTCACGACCTCGGCCCAACTAACGAATTCGGTTTTTTAGTTGGGCCAACTGACAGCCATTTGAACACGTGTATTTCGACTTGAACATCACAAATGATGTCCAGTGACGCCCAATCCTGTTTCCGTGTTTACATTGAATTTTGATGTACGGTTGCTTTTTAGTTGGGCCATGGCGCAACCAGCGGAGGCCCAACTAAAAGCTGACCCAAGTATTAAAATCCCAACCAGCGAATCCCGACTGTATTTACATGTCTGTCATCAATGCACACTCAGAGTGGATTGCCCAATTTCTATTAAATCTCACCCTCACAATTTGCAACTTGATTGTACCTTATACGGAACATGCAGGGGACTGTCAAAAATGAAATACTGCTAAGCTGAAGTGTTTTGCAACATATCAGAAACATTCATCCATTAGTCAGCATTGTCTTAACAACATTGAACCGAAGTGTTATTAATTCTGCAATTTCAGCAATAACAATCTCTGATACGAAACACATTGAATTGCAAATCACCCAAGAAGTCAGATGCGTGGCATATTGCAACGCTACTTAAATAGGAATGAAACATTGTTTGTTTCTGAAACTGGAAAGTGGCTTTAATGTGACTCGATGTATTTCCAATGTCATCAATGCAATTTATTAGGAAAAAAAAACAGCGATTTGAAAAATGTTGCGCGTGCTGCTTGGGCTTCGGGATTCCGTCAGAAAGTCCCTCCGGGGCTCCGTCAAGAAATCCCTCCGATTTCCGTCAAAAAGTCTTTCCGGGGTTCCGTCAGGAAGTCTCTCCAGGGTTCCGTCTGACAGTCCTCCCGAGATTTCATCAGAAAGTCCTCCCAGTATCTCCCAGTACCAGTCCTCTCAAGAAGTCCTCCCAAGAGTCTATCAGGAAATCCGGGATTCCGGCAAGAAATCCTTTCGGGATGCCGTCAGCAAGTCCTCCCGGGAGCCGTCAGGAAATCCTTCCAGGAGCCCGTCAGGAAATCCGCCTGGAAGTTCTTCAGGAAGTCCCTCCCGAATTTGACCAATGATTCAAAAAACTCTTGCTGCAATCTCCAAAAATCTTTGAAGAAGTACTTAAAAGAATCCAGAAAAGATTTCAAATGAGTCCACCTGAATGATCCTTTACAAATTCTCAAAAGAAAAACATTTGGGGTGGAGGTTAATTCGCCACCAACACAGCGCAATGTTACCCTTACAATAGCCAGTGGAACTCTTTGCAGGCTTTTCGTAATC
>NW_026942854.1:0-12771 GCF_024139115.2 Armigeres subalbatus | reverse complement strand
ATATTATAGAGGGAAATGAATATAAGAGTGGTAAAAATCTACGGATAAGAATAACAAGAATCTCAACAAGGAAAGAACATTATTAAAATATAATTTTCAATATTTCTATCAATATCGTTGGTACATGTGAATAAATAAATAAATGATTTAAATTACGCTAAAAGTAGCCTCATACTTCGGGAATCTTGACCATTACTTTTGTTCCCATGTGCTTCCAAAACGGCGGGATTGGAATTTCATCGCAAAAAGTAAAACAAATACTGGCTAATTTATATACTAATTTACAGCTCGAACTCTCGGAGATTTCCACCTGATTGTAGGTATTTTGAATTGGGCCGAAATCCTATTTGTCTACAACACAATCCCATAAATCTTGCCCATTCATATTAAAGCGAAATTCGCAGATAAGCTCCTGATCTGTAAAAAACTAGTCTTAAAGGACCGAAATCCGAACAAATTTTCCCTCGGTTTTAAACTGCCTTAAACTCGATTTAGTTCATCTGATTTATACATTATTTTTTAATGTCGCTGGTTTTTTGCAGTGGACAATTACAAAATACTCAGGATTATTCAGAAAAATTTTAACTAATTCTTAATGTTTAAAAATGAATCAATCGATTGAAAAATATGTAGAAAAGTAGATTTGAAAAAAATAGAACAATAGTATTATTAGGAAAATAAATAATGAATACAATTACCTTTGAAATATCTGAATTGGTTTGTATAGAATATGTAACATCATTTTGCTTGCTTGAACTGTCCTTTCAAAAGTAAAGCACCATCAACTCTCGACCGACCGACTCTCGAATCACCTTACTGATTCTGATCGACCCTGATTTGGATTTTCAGTGCAGACGGTTTCGGATGTGTTATCACAGCAAAAAAAATATTAATATCCCGTGACGTAACTTTGGTCAATGTACTCAAAAACCCTATGTAATAGCCGATTTGATGTATTTTCACGTCGAATCGATGTAAAATTACATAACTAAACGTAAAATTTAACGGACAACAATTTTTTTCAGTTACGCACAAAGTACGTAAAATTACCTCTATAAATCAGTAATTTATTACACATAAAATGATGCACATCATGTCAGTTGGAAAAGAAGCGTAATATTACATACTCAGGTTGTTTATTATGTTAAATCAACGTGAAATCGCTGAAAAATGCTGTGATCGCACTCAAACCTGCAGCTTGAAACGAACTGTCAAGAAGAATAAATTTTTCGCTTTGTTGTTGATTAGCAAACTTGTCGGTGCGTGGAGAAAAACTCTTTTTGCTTTGAAAAAGTGCTTTTCGAGTTTTATTGAAATCATGGAGTGTAAACATAAGTGCGGTGATCAAATATTTGCTATTAAAATCCAGGGTTTCAATGGTTTCAATGCAGAATAAATTAAATCATGGAAGTAAGTTTCCAATCGGCAGTAAATTAATTGAAATTTTGAAATGTACCCAAACAATTAAATTTTATTGTTGCAGTGATCGCAGAATTTTACCCACTAGTGTCCAGCGAACGAGTATTCCGTGTAACGTATCGTGTGAAAGTTCAATAATTGAACAATTATTGTTGTTGGTGGTTTCGTCGGGAAAAACAGACATGGTGCGTATAAACGGTTACTAGCGGAAAATGGAAAACCCGAGATCCCCCGGCAAAACGACGAAAAAGTGTTTGAACCAAAAAAACGCTTTCTATATCAAAGTGATTGTCTGAACTCTATAAAAAAATCCAATTCCGAACATAACGCATCCGTAATCATGCCTTAAGAATCTATTTGCAGGTTTTAGTCACAGTGAATCCTTCAGATAAAAAGGTTTACTAGCAGATTCGCATAAGTATATTTTTTCTATCCAGGGCTGTTACACTATTATGAATTTAAAATGCCCAGCAGGGATGTTCAAAAATTTCAAAATGACGGGGAAAAAATCAAATGAAGCACATAAAAATTATAATCTTCTCATTCTTCTATTTACATAAAAATTAATTTCTGTATTCTTATAGACTCGAAAATTACTGAACCGATCGGTGTGGAATTTTGTACATAGTGGTTTTTCCGCATCAAGAGAGCTAATCAAGTAAATGAAATCAAATGTGGCATGGCATGTTTTGGATTAAAAGAAATGTTTCTATGATGGTTGGATACCCCTCCCCGCATTATATGGGAGGGGGTTCTCTCATTCAAATATAACAAATATTTTTGCATAATTCGACAGATAAACAAGCAAATGAGACCAAATGTGGTATGTGAAGGTTTGTGAAGGGAAGATATGTTTCTGAGGTGACTCGAGACCCCTCTTCGCGGTGGAAGCCCCCCAGCTTATATCTATATATAAAAATGAGTTTGCAATTCCTTTTGAACTTCAAATTTCAGAGAAAGTTTCCAGAGAAGTTCCTGAGAAAAATTTCCGGAGGAACTTGTGTAGGAAATCCCGAAGAAACATCCGGAGGAACTTTCAGAGGAAATTTTGGAGAATTTCTTGGTGGATTTCTCGGATAACCTTAGTGAGAAATTCCCGGAGGAACCTACGGAAGAACTCCTGGAGGAACTTTCGGAGGCATTCCCGGGCAAACTTTCAGTGGTATTCTCAGAGAAACTTGCAGAGGAGTTTCCGGAGGAATTCTCAGAAGAATTTCCAGAGGAACTTACGGAGGAATATTCGGAGAAACTTCCGGAGGAATTTGTTGTGGAGCTTCCGGAGGCATTCACGGGGGAACTTCCAGAGGAATTCGCGGAGAAACTTCCAGAGAAATACCCAGAGGAACTTTCGGAAGAATTTCCGGAGGAATTCGCGTAAGAATTCACGGAGGAACCTCCAGAAAAATTACTAGTGGAACTTCCGAAGGAATTCCTCAAGGAACCTCCAGGGGAATTCCCGAAGAAACGGGAATTCATCCGGAAGTTTCTCCGGGAATTCCTCCGGAAGTTCCTCCAGGAACTCCTCCCTAGCAGCACACATGTCCCACAAAGGTTACTGCAACCAATATGTGACCAGATTGAGTCACATTCAAGTTGCTGCAACCATTTTTGTCTGACTTGTGCTGCTCGGGCTCTGGAAGTTCCTCCAGAATTCCTCTGGAAGTTCCTTCAGGAATTCATTCGGAAGTTCCTCTGAAAATTTCTCCGGAAGTTCCTCCAGAAATTCCTCCGGAAGTTCCTCCAGAAATTCCTCCGGAAGTTCCTCCAGAAATTCCTCCGGGAATTCCTCCTAGAATCGCTCCTGAAATCCCTCCTGGAATCCCTCCGGAAGTTCTCCTAGGTGTTCCTCCGGAAAATCCTCCAAAAGTTCCTCCGGTAATTCATCCGGCAGTTTCTTCTGGAACTTTCTCCGGGAGTTCCTCTGGAAGTTTTTCCGGCAAATCCACCAGTAGTTTCTCTAAGAATTCCTTCGGAAGTTTTTCTAGGAATTCCTCTAGAAGTTCCTCTAGGAATTCCTCTGGAAGTTTCTCTAGGACTTCCTCCGGAAGTTTTTCTAGGAATTCCTCCGGAAGTTCCTCCGAAAATTCCTATGGGAATTGCTCCGGAAATTTCTCTATAAGTTTCTCCGGGAACTCCTCCGGATGTTTTTCCGGAAGTTCCTTCGAGAGTTCCTCGGGGAATATCTCAGTAGGTTCCTCAGGGAGTTCCTCTGAAAGTTTCTCCGGGAATCCCTCTAGAAGCTTCTCTAGGACTTCCTCCGGAAGTTTTTCTAGGTAATCCTCCGGAAGTTCCTCTGAAAATTCCTCCAGAAGTTACTATGGGAATTCCTCCGGAAATTTCCTCTGAAAGTTCCTGAAAGTTCTCTCGGAAAATCTTCTGAGAATTCCTCCGGATATTCCTCTGTAAGTTTCTCCAGAAATTCTTCCGAAAGTTCCTCCGGGAATGCCTGCGGAAGTTCCTCTAGGAATTCCTGCGGAAGTTCCTCTAGGGATTCCTGCGAAAGTTCCTCTAGGAATTCCGGCGGAAGTTCTTCTAGGAATTCCTGCGGAAGTTCCTCCGGAATTCCTTCGGAAAATCCTCTGTAAATTTCTCCAGGCATTTCCGGAAGTTTCTCCGAGAATTCCTCCGGGAGTGCCTCCGCAAGTCCTCCGGGAATTTTTCCAGAAGTTTCTCCGGAAATCCCTTCGGAAGTTCCTCCAGGAATTGCTCCGCAAGTTCCTCTGGAAGTGCTTTGAGAATTCCATCTAGAAATCCTCCGGAAATTCCACTGTAAGTACCTCCGAGAGTTCCTTCGTAAGTTCGTTCTGGATTTACTTCGGAAGTTGCTCCGGGAATTACTCCAGAAGTTGCTATGACGATTCCTTCGGAAGTTCCTCTAGATTTCTTTCGGAAGTTCCTCCTGAAAATCCTCTGAAAGTTCCTCCGAGAATTGCTCCGGAAATACTATGCAAGTTTTTCCTGCAATTTCTCCGGCAGATTTTCCGGGAATTCCTCCGGAAGTTTCACCGGGACTTCCTCTGGAATTTTCTTAGGGAAAGCCTCCGGAAGTTCATCTAGGCATTCTTCCGGAAATTCCTCTAAAAATTCCTCCAGAAGTTCCTTCGGAAAATCCTCCGAAAATTCTTCCGGAAGTTCCATTGGAAGATCCTCCGCGAGTTCCTCCGGAAATTTCTCTGGAAGTTTCTCCAGGAATTCCTCCGGAAATTTCTCCAGTAAATCCTTCGAGAGTTCCTCCACAAGTTTTGAAGGAACTTCTGAGGAATGCCTGAGAAAACTTCCTGAGGAATTTCTAGAGGAACCTTCTGAGAAATTTCTAGAGGAACTTCCGGAGGAATTTCTGGATGAACTTCCGGGGAAATCCCTGGAGGATTTTCCGGAGGAAATCCTAGAGGGACTTTTGGAGGAGTTGCTGGAGGAATATCCGGAGGAAGTGCTGGATGAGCTTACGGAGGAATTCCTGAAGAAATTCGCGGAGGAATTCTTACCAAGCTTCTGGAGGAATTCCTTAAGGATCGTTTGGAGGAATTCTTGAAGGAACTACCGGGGAAACTCCTAGGAATTTCCGGAAGAATTCCTGAAGGACTTCCGGAGGAATTCTTGAATGACTTCTGGAAGAATTTCTGACGGATCTTTCAGAGGAATTGCTGAAAGAATTCCGCAAGAATTGCTGAAGGAGTTTCTGAGGAATTGCTGAAGGACTTACTGAGGATATCTTGGAGAAACCTTCGGAGGAATTTCTGGAGGAACTTCTGGAGCAATTCCTGGAGAAACTTCCGAAGGAACTCCTGGAGGAACTTCCGGAGGAATTCCTGGAGAAACTAACAGAGGAACTTTCGGAGGATTTCTCGGAGAAACTTGTAAGCTAAAAAGCTCCCGGAAATTCTCCGGCGAAACTTACAGAGGAGTATCCGAAAGGATTCTCAGAGGAATTTCCAGTGGAATTTTCGGAGGGATTCCCGAAGGAACTTCCGAAGGAATCTCTAGAGGTGCTTCTGGAGGCTTTCACGGGGGAACTTCTAGAGGAATTCGCGGAGAAACTTCTGGAGAAATTCCCAGAGAAACATTCGGAGAAATTCCCGAAGGAACTTCCAGAGATATTCCCGGAGGAACTTCCGGAGAAACTTTCAGAAGAATTTCCGGAGGAATTCCCAGAAGAACTTCTGGAGATTGCTGGAGAAATTACCGGAGGAACTTCCGGAGTAATTCCCGGAGGAATACCCGGGAAAACTTCCGGAGGGATTCCAGGAGGAATTCCCGAATGTACTTCCTAAAAAACTCTCCCGAAAATTTCTTCAGGAATTCCGCTGCAGGTTCCTTCAGAAATTCCTGGTGGAGCTTCTTGAAGAATTCCTGGAGGAAATTCCGGAGAAATTCTTAGAAAAACTGCTGAAGGCGTTCTCGGAAGAACTTCCGGAGGAATACTTGGAGGGTATTCAGGAGGAATTCCTGGAGGAAATTCTGAAGGAATTCCTAGAGGAAATTCAGGAGGAATTCGTGAAGGAAATTCAGGAGGAATTCGTGGAAAAAATTCAGGAGAAATTCGTGGAGAAACTTCCGAAGGAATTCCTGGAGGAACCTCCTGGAGAAATTGCTGGAGAAACTAACAGAGAAACTTTCGGAGGATTTCTCGGAGAAACTTGTACAGGAATTCCCGGAGAAGCTTTGATAGAAACTTCCGGAAATTCCCCGGTGAAACTTACAGAGGAGTGTCCGAAAGGATTCTCAGAGGAATTTCCAGTGGAATTTTCGAAGGGATTCCCGAAGGAACTTCCGAAGGTATCTCTAGAGGAGCTTCAGGAGGCATTCACGGGAGAACTTCTAGAGGAATTCGAGGAAACTTCTAGAGAAATTCCCGGAGAAACATTCGGAGAAATTCCCGGAGGAAAGAGATATTCCCGGAGGAACGTCCGGATAAACTTTCAGAAGAATTTCCGGAGGAATTCCCAGAGGAACTTCTGGAGGATTTCCCGGAAAAACTTCCGGAGGTATTCCCGGAGAAACATCCGGAGGAACACCCGGATAAACTGCTGGAAAATTACCGGAGGAATTTCGGGAGTAATTCCCGGGAGAACTTCTCCCGAAAGTTTCTTCAGGAATTCCGCTGCAGGTTCCTTCAGAAATTCCTGGTGGAGCTTCTTGAAGAATTCCTGGAGGATATTCCGGAGGAATTCCTGGAGGAACTTCCGTAGGAATTCCAGAAGGAACTTCCGGATAAATTCCTGGAGGAACTTCCGGAGGAATTCCTGGAGGAACTTCCGGAGGAATTCCTGGAGCAACTTCCGGAGGAATTCCTGGAGGAGCTTCCGGAGGAATTCCTGGAGGAGCTTCCGGAGGAATTCCTGGAGGAGCTTCCGGAGGAATTCCTGGAGGAGCTTCCGGAGGAATTCCTGGAGGAGCTTCCGGAAGAATTCCTGGAGGAACTTTCGGAGGAATTCCTGGAGGAACTTTCGGAGGAATTCCTGGAGGATTCTCCGGAGGAATTCCTGGAGGAACCTCCGGAGGAATTCCTGGAGGAACTTCCGGATGAATTCCTGGAGGAACTTCCGGAGGAATTCCTGGAGGAACTTCCGGAGGAATTCCTGGAGGAACTTCCGGAGGAATTCCTGGAGGAACTTCCGGAGGAATTCCTGGAGGAACTTCCGGAGGAATTCCTGGAGGAACTTTCGGAGGAATTCCTGGAGGAACTTCCGGAGGAATTCCTGGAGGAACTTCCGGAGGAATTCCTGGAGGAACTTCCGGAGGAACTTCCGGAGGAATTCCTGGAGGAACTTCCGGAGGAATTCCTGGAGGAACTTCCGGAGGAATTCCTGGAGGAACTTCCGGAGGAATTCCTGGAGGAACTTCCGGAGGAATTCCTGGAGGAACTTCCGGAGGAATTCCTGGAGGAACTTCCGGAGGAATTCCTGGAGGAACTTCCGGAGGAATTCCTGGAGGAACTTCCGGAGGAATTCCTGGAGGAACTTCCGGAGGAATTCCTGGAGGAACTTCCGGAGGAATTCCTGGAGGAACTTACGGAGGAATTCCTGGAGGAACTTCCGGAGGAATTTCTGGAGGAACTTCCGGAGGAATTCCTGGAGGAACTTCCTAAGGAATTCCTGGAGGAACTTCCTAAGGAATTCCTGGAGGAACTTCCGAAGGAATTCCTGGAGGAACTTCCTAAGGAATTCCTGGAGGAACTTCCGAAAGAATTCTTGGAGGAACTTCCGGAGGAATTCCTGGAGGAACTTCCGGAGGAATACCTGGTGGAACTTCCGGAGGAATACGTGGTGGAACTTCCGGAGAAATTCCTGGAGGATTTTCTGGAGGAATTCCTGGAGGATTTTTTGGAGGAATTTCTGTACGAACTTCCGGAGGTATTCCCGGAGGCATTATCACGACACTATAATTTTTAAAAAATGAAGGTGTTCCCGGAGAAGCTTCCTGGAGGAATATCAGGAGGAATTCCTGGAAGAACTTTTGTAAGAATTCCTGGAGAAATTTGTGAAGGAGCCTCTGAAGAAATACCGGACAATTTCTAATGCATTAAATAAATTCTCGCCGGTTCACACGGCTGCGCCACTGCCGCCGATCATCAACGGCGTGACGCCTCAAAATGATCAATTACGTCTGCGGCGCCGGTAAAATTTCATTCGACGCAAAAATTAAAAATTTAAAGCTAAAAATAAAAATTCATTGTTAGAAACTAAAGATTAAAATTTCGAAATTCAATATTCAAAATGGAAAACAGAGAAAAATCTTAATTAGACTAGCAATTCTAAACTGAAAATCGTTATTGGAGTATGTATAAGTAGAATAACGAAAAAAGCGTCAAAAATTAATAAAATGTGAAATTATTTCCAATGAAAGTATAGTTTCGCGCCTTATTGATAAATTCCGAATCCCCCAACCCCGCTGCCGAAAGCGGGATTCTTCCTGCACAGTTTTTACGTCACTTTTTCTATTACATCAAAAACATTACGTCTAACATGAATTACGTGTGTTTAGTTTGAGGACGAAATATCAAGTACGTCAACTTTTCGTTACGCTATACAGATGTAATAAAACATCATATTTACGACGGGGATGATGTGCATCAAATTAGATGTGATATTACTTTTTATTTTTTACTGTGTACTGAATTTGTTGAATAAAAGATTAGGAATTTACTATAATTAATACATATTTTGCTATATGGTTACCTGGCCTCGGGTACCTCGATCAAGACAGCAGCATTACTGAGAACTGTCATATCCATATCCATTGCCGTTCCATTCTCCTGGTTCTCCCCAAACGAAGATTGTTATAGGAGTATTGCGCACAAAAAGTTATTACCCGGCCTTGCATGTACTGATTCCGAGATGCTCATTTAGTCTGAAATGAATTTTACACCTTCACTTGTTCCTCCCACGACGGAAAACGTTATCAACTTTTGATAACTAGTAAAACGAGTAAAACATTTGACTATTTTCATTGTTTCTACGACGGAACTGTTAACCACCCATATCAACAAATTCGACTTGTCAAAATTTTCATACCTGTCGAGTCGAAGTCCATGAAACAGAGCGAGAAAAAAAATGTGTACATCGCTCGCCTCGAGATATTGTTGTTTTGTCCTTTTTACTCCTACACCAAACAACTAATTTGTACGGACGAAGGAGACTGAGTTACGAAAGAATATCCTTCTTTATCGACTTTACGTATTTATAGATTTTTATTTCTGTGCCTTCCCAACAGTTTCAATGCACATAATAGGGCGGTTGTGCTTTTTCCGCGCATGATAGCCAAAGTACACAAGTATAGCAAGATACATACTGATATATACATACTTATTTGTTCATAAGATGATTCATTCATTTTCTCTAATCATAACATCGACGCCCAACTGCCGCGTATTGCTGCATTAAGTTAAGTTCCTTAGATTACAATGTCGACGGATCGATGTCAACAATAATGTAAAGCCGCATTGTTAATGAATAATGAACGATAATACGGATTATCAAGTAATGTTCCTGTTGTATTCATAAAAGTCAGACCAGTTAAATGAAAATTATATATATTTTCTTTAGTAGTGGTCAAACCGCCGATCATTACAGCTTCTCAGTTGAAATATTGAGGAAAAGAAAAGGATTGATGAGAAAACTATTGTCAATATTCCGGTGGGTTGGGCCTTGATTTTAACTTTCGATATGTACAATAGTACAGTGTACAAGCATAAGGGCTCTTAATCTGCAGGTCATGAGTTCGATTCCTGAATTGCGTAAGTTTGTTTTTTTAAATGCTAAGCTCTAATAATCGTACAATCGTTTCTTTGAGGGGTTTATAATTCTCAGTTTATAATTAATCTTAAGAATAAGATAGAATTTATATACCTAGTATGTACTAAGTAAAAATTGGAAGAAAAATGCTAGAGAACAGATTATCTAAATCTTGTTTTTTTTTCAAATACATATTGCTGTATTTTTAATGTTTGATATTTTAAACTCCAGCCTAATATCCTTCTGATTTCTTTTGAGTCTGAAGTAACTATATTCAAATCCATTTCCAATCTAATATGCTTTTCAGAAGACAGCAATCATGGAGCACTTCTTACGTATAGATTTTCTAAGTTAGCAGTTCTTCCTCACACACAGCTAGGAATCGGATTAAATTGGTGTTTTCACATTTGAATCATTTGTTTGAGAAACTGCATATATCCATTTTGCACAATTTCGAGAAAACAACAAAAAACTAATTTTTTTAACAAATTGGCATGGAATCTTTCGATTTCTTTGATACGAATCAATAGTTTTCGGAAAAATTAATACCCTGGAGTACTTCCAGTGCAAAAATTGCCTAGGTTTCGATTCACTAAACTTTACAGTAAAATATTATGAAAGCCACGGCGGAAATTATCATTGAATGTAAAATTTGGTAACAGAATGTGTAGCAGATCATAATTTTCAGTTTCTGTGATGTAAACGATAAAAATCGTTGATATTTCAATTCAATATGACTTAGGGTAAGACGATATAATGCACCCCCTGGCCATAACGCCCCTGTTTGATTTCTATAAAACTATAACTAAGGGTAAAAATCAGTTGGTACCTTTAAATATTTGTAAAACTATCATACTATGTGAATGTTATTACATAATAAAAGCAAAATACAAAAAGTTACAGATTTGATGTAACTTCCAATGTTTGTTTGATCGACATTCTAGAGCATCGCTATAGCATACTGTCCGCAAAACTTGCACTGGGACACTCAGCTGGGCAACAAAATAACTTTTCTCAGTGTTTGATATGATATAAAATTGCTTCCATCTTTAAAAATGTTACCCTTTTCGAAAATATGTTTTACTGGTCAAAACACCCCAGTGTAGGCAGGACGATATGCCCTTACCAAGTAGACACAAGCGCGGCGAGCTCAGCAGCAGTTGCTTCCAAATTATATGGAAACTATCGAAATTGCGTTTAAAAGTAAAAAGCTATCAGAGGTATTGCCCTAGCATATTATGTCTTACCCTACATGCGTCTAACGGAAACCTTGTTGTGCGAGCACGTGGCTGTCAAAACGAATCAAAGCAAACCCCATTCCATTTCATGCAAGCCGCAGCTGATGGCGCTTATTTTATTCATATAAGCATTAATCCAATAGATATACTCGAATGTTCCAACGAAGTGGTCATCATGATGCAGCATTTCATCGCCATAATAACTCAATGCTTTTCAAACATTTCGACGAGAAATCTGTGATAGATTGAGCATGCTTAGTCTCAAACATTGTGTTGAAATATAATTAAATCACCAGAACGCTTAACCTGTTACACTTTGTTAGACTCGTTTCCAAGATGTGGGAATGGCCAAGTGGCGTACGTGGACGGCTCTCACTCTGGGGACTGAAGTTCAATTCTTCTCGCAAGAAGTTTTTTTTTTCATTTTCCATTAATAATATGAACTCGGAAATTACAGTGTAAATTTAAAAAAAATCCCAGAAGGTCAATTTATTACCATTTGTTTAAACCGAAATGTGCAGGTTTTGTTCGAACTGTGCTAGAAAAGTTTTCCATCTCACTGAACATAATATTTTATGTATATTCATCTCACCGCAAAACAGAGAAATGCAGCACCAATCTTGTCGATTCTTTTTGCTAACATGGGTGCTCACTGCTGATAAAATCACAAAAATAAATATCAAATACCTTTTTATTGCTTTGTTTTTGATGGGATGAAAATGATAAAGTGCCGAACCGTTCCCCTATATGGCGTTGAATTCTACTGGCTTTACTTTGTTGCTAGATGAATGTACGCTAACTTTGACCATGTGACGTTACAGTTCCAATATCGTCGATCATTTTTTTCTCAATCAAACTTACTGTTATTGTTTACATCGAATGTTTATTCATTTGTTGGGAATAGCTGCGTTACAACACGTCGTTGAATTACCTACTTACATATACTTTTCGCTGTTTTTCTTTCAAATTGATATATCCAAATGGTAGATAACATTCAGAAAAAATATTGTCCTGCCTTACGCCGTATGAATAAAAAAAATTCCAACGTTGATGTACTTAAAAGCTAAATAATTCCAACGTATATATATATATATATATTAATATATAATTAATTAATATAATTATGTAATACCATAATTATTATGATTTGCTTTTATGCTGGCTCCAAAAGAAGAATAAATCATTCTTTCGTGAAGCAGATATTATTTTAATTTTGCACATTTAGTCAATGAGCTAGCTCCTCAATTTGTTGATTGTAAATTTGATCTTTGGTGACTTGGCTCAAGTTATTGCTGTAAAGTATCTCCTAAACAAATCTCGCTTAACTTTTCAAAAGGACCTAAGTAACATTTTTTTCATGAATTAATTTGAATAGCGCAATCAACAGAACAACATGAAAGCTATTGATTGCACTATTCAAATCAATTCATGAAAAAAATGTTACTTACTACATTTTGAAAAGTTAAGCGAGAAATATGTATGAGAAAATTAAATTTGACTAAATTTTTTATCGGGAAAGATTCGGAAAGATCTGTTATCATGCATTGAAATATATATTTTGTCTACTTAGCGGTGGTTAGTTTGGCGAATTGCGCCTTGCTGCGCCAAAGCGGGAAATTGACTGTTTCAAGGTTAGAATTGAGACGCTGCTGTGGATGCAGATCCTAAGTCATGGGCTTCCGGAAGTCTTTGTATATAACTTAGCATATGATGGATAACTATTTAAATTTCAAAATGAATTCAGCGTTAGAAAATTACTGTTTGGCTAAATTTTAAGCGCAATCGTAGGTTTAGTCGAGTATTTGTATGGGGGACCGCCAGTGTGCGACGGCACATTGCCATTCCTTCTTTCATGCGCATGCGTATACGGGAGAGCGTTG
>NW_026942853.1:0-19626 GCF_024139115.2 Armigeres subalbatus | reverse complement strand
AAAGGTCAAGGGGGGGGGGGGATAATTAAAAATAAATATTAAAATTAAAAAAAAATCAAAAAACTCCTCGGATTTGTTAAAGATTGTTTTGAAAATCCTCAAAATTATCCGAATTTTATTTTGTTGCCCCCTCAAAATATTATTTTTTGGCAAAAAAATCGGAGGGGGGGGAGACAAAATGGATTTTAAATATTTGTATCGGCCTTATATGTGAAACAATAACTTTTTACAGTTTCAGGGCAGGTCCATGATTACGCAATATCTAGGGTTTCTTAACCCATTCCCGGCCTAACATGCGTACATTTAATTGATATTTATGACAGGAAGCAAGTTTTCCTGAATTTTATGGGCCGTGCAATACCGCAATAGAGTTCACTTTTGCTTAAAAATAGCTATTCTGGCTAAACATCGTTAGAGAAAGCTTTTATTTGATTTAAATTATCGAGCTGTATTGTCACAGCGATTGCTTTTCCGGCATACTTCAATTTAATTCCCGCCATAACATCTAAATCTCTCATTCTCTCTCGTGACGGTAGAAAATGCGACGTAAACAAAAATATGCACGTTCAACGACAACGTGATACCAGATGGTATTATTCATAATATTTTGTTTTGGTTGCGAAGATATATTCATTCATCCAAATTCCTTCCAAACAATTAAACACAAAAATTCTTTCATAAATCCCGCCTGGTACTGATCCACAAACTCTCTTGCAATTGGTGTCAGTCGACCTTGTAGGCGGCGTTCAGCAATGTGATTGCGCGGTAGTTGCTACAATCCAGCTTATCGCCCTTTTTTTAGATGGGACACACGACACCTTCCATCCACTCCTGCGGCAGAACCTCATCCTCTCAAACCTTGGTAATTACCAAGTGCAGCGCTCTAGCCAGTGCCTCACCACCGCGTTTAAACAGCTCTCCTGGTCTCCGTGCTGCTCTTCCGTTGGGAGCTTCCAGCTGCTGCGCGTAGTCTTGGGCTAGTTTACCGTCTTGTTGCCGCAGCGGACGACATCAATGCACATTGTACACCGTCGAAAGTTTTGAGCGCAGACGTACTGCAACGAGGTAGTGGTCGGATTCAATTTCCGCACTGCGGTAAGTGCGTACGTTCGTGATGTCGGAGAAGAATTTACCGTCGATTAGAGCGTGGTCGATTTGGTTTTCCGTTACTTGATTAGGTGATTTCCATGTGGCCTTGTGGATATTCTTGCGGGGGAAGAAAGTGCTTCGGACTACCATTCCGCGGGAGGCTGCAAAGTTTATGCATCGTTTGCCGTTGTCGTTCGATACGGTATGCAGGCTATCCGGTCCGATGACCGGTTTATACATTTCCTCCCTTCCTAGGGGTCGTACACTTATTACGTAACCAATTTTTCAGGTTTTATCGACCCCCCTTGTAAGATTTTTTTCATACAAAAGATTTTTGACGTAGGACTTACGTCTCTCTTTACTATACCGGGTGTCATTTCAAAATATTCAAATCGACCGCGTTACGCTGTGTTGAAAGATTTTAAACGTTAATAGCGTTCGTCCCAGTGGACGAATTTCTGCGGTAAGCCCCTCAATCGACAGATTTCAAGTATGCCTTCCATGTCCATGCTTGATAAGACCCGAAAAACTTGTTTCAATAGGCATGAAACTGTTTTCAATGAAAAACATTGAGATCAAGGGAATTTATAAATATTGGTACCGCATAATTCTTCCATCATTCCATTACCTCGTTCTGATTGGTGCAGACACCAGCGAATGAGCAGCCGCTGGGTCTGCAGAGAAGCCATAAAATAGCGCAACGCGATTTTTTCCTTTCATTCTGACCGGGACAAGCGAAGCAACCGCATCATCGATTGAACAGCACTCACACCTTTTAGCAGGGAATGAAGTCATCGAAGCCACCATCATCAGCCGAAACCAAACCAGTACAGCAGCAGTCCACCCTACAGACCCGACAAAGCAGCAATGCTGAGCAGATACCGGCAGCAGCAGCAGAGCCGAGCCAAGACCGGCCGGCATCGGTGATGAGCCGAGACAGGCTGAAGAAAAGCCACATTATGCAGCATGTATGTCCAAAAAACAAACGGTTCTTCAGAGAGCCAATGATAGAGATCAATATCAAAGCTTTCAATTCCCTTCGAGATAGAAATTGCAGGGTTGTTACGGATATCCTGAAATATTTTCCGCGCCAAATCCGCGCCGACTAAAATCAAATCCACGCCATTTCTGCGCCAAATCCACGCGACCCAAAATTAAATTCTAAGCAAATACACGTTAAATATCAATGCATTGATCAATGCAATATTGGCATTGATAAAAAAAATATGTAGAAAAACATTGTTTGATACTGACCGCACACAAAGCGAACGTGACTGAATGATCGTCCCATGTTATGAATTCTAAATCTTATCACCCGATATCCCATGTCCGGGTGTTTCCTTCCTTCTACTACTAACAATGTTGTCTCAGAAAAGAACACCCTAGTAAGTAAAAATAAGAAGAAGACACACGACGGTGTAAACTTTGGCAGATCCTACAGCACAGCATAGGAAGATCATTTTAAAATGCTTATAATAAATTCTAGACAAAATGTAATTAAAATCTGATTGAAGTATGATACGGAAAAAGTTCCGAACTGTATGATAGATATATTTTTGAAAAATATTCAAAAAATTGAGATAAGCTTCCGAATATGTAATTCAGAACTTTTTCCATATCGTACAACAATCAGATTTTAATTACATTTTGTCTAGAATTTATTATAAGCATTTTAAAATGATCTTCCTATGCTGTGCTGTAGGATCTGTCAAAGTTAACACCGTCGTGTGTCTTCTTCTTATTTTTACTTGGATTCGTCTATTGGCCTGTATCAAGCGAAAAGTCCCGTTAAGAAATAGACGCCAGCAGCGAGCAACAAGCGTAAAAAAGAAGAGGCCCTTCTCGAACCCGTTGATGATGATGACGCTTTGGCTGACAAAGAAGCGGGATACAAGACACTAGCTGATTGGCCCACCAATTGGGAAGCAGAGAAGATTCAAAATTAAGTAGTATAAAAGAAAAGTGCATTCGCTCGCAGAGCATTCAGTCTTTTTCATACCATCACTAGAAATTCGCGGTTTTTTAAAAGATCGTTTTCTTACTTTTTGCACTTAGCCGAAGCAAACAGCCTTTTTCAAGGCTCTAAGAGTTAAAAATAATGTTCTCCTTCAGTCGCTATCGCACGGATTAGAAGGCCCGTCAGTGGAAGGGCTGAGATACAGTCTACATCCCCTGCTGAGCCAACTTGTGGTTAATTTCAGGCAGTCCTTCAGTGGTAGGGTGGTCTAACCGGTAGTACCGAAACCGGTAATACCGGTATTACCGGCCAATTTTGGGTACCGAAAATACCGGTATTATAGACGGAAAATACCGGTATTTTCGGTATTCAAAGTTTTGCTGTCAGTATAAAAAATCCAACTTTTTCTTCAATGAACATTGTTGATATCGTCCAAAATTTTCCCGCAATGTATACAATTGTGAAAACGGTACGAGCCGTAGTAGTTCTTTTCCGTAGATCACCTGTGAAAAACGATTCTCTGCAAAAATATGTTCGTTCTGAATTCGGAAAAGAATTTGAATTAGTGGCTGATGCCAAGGCACGCTGAATTAATTCAAGCCCTCGAACCTGTTCAATCTGTTGTGGAACTACTGCTCTGTGAGTTCTGCACTCTATATGAAGCCGACGTGGCGTTCCAATTTACGTTGGAACTATTATCAAATCAAGCCACAGAAATTTCCGCCACTATTTCGATGCTTTTAAGGAATGAATCCAAGAGAGACGATCCAAATACGCCGATCTTTTTGCTTTTTTGAATAATTCTGCCGTGAAGCAATTAATCAGAAACGATTTTGGCATTTTCTTCAAGGCATCCAGAGCTACTTTGATTAAGCAAGCGTATGGGATCTTGAAGCGTCTAATTATTCCTGATGCGATCGTTGAAACTGAAACAACGACCATACTTGACGATCGGTACGAAGAAGATACCTCTATGAATATTTTTCTGGTTTATCGGTTAAAGAACAACTTGTGAAGAGACTGTAGCAAAGCAAAACACCTGCGTTGCTTATGGCAAATACGTTGACGCCAGGATCCTTGCATACAGAGAGCAGTACTGAGATTTTCATTTTCATTGAGAGCGATCACGCGATATTTACATTCTATTCTTTCTTGCTTTCAAAGAAAACAAAAACAATTAAAGGAATTCTGCTAAATTTTCACGGATTTTTGTTTCATGAAAGCGCATCAAACTATTGTAAATAAGCTGTTTCTTCTTCAAGAATGTTACTTCTAACTCGAAAACAAGGAACAATATAATCATTTTATCGACTAGTCATCGTTATTTGCACAGATCTATCAAAACTATTCAGCCACATTCCCATCATGACTGCTTGTAATGTGACAGGTGACCGGGAACCCGCTACATTTTCATTTGGTCTCTTGAAAATGAAAATGCAACTGTTTTCGTTTTCACATAACGGTCACGAAAACTAGCAGTACTGACAGAGAGGGCATTCTCAGTAGTTGGCAACATTGCTAACAAAATCCAATGCGGATTGGGAGATGAGTATGTATTGTCTACTTAAGTTTCGCTTTGCCCAGCTCAACAAGCAATGATTTTAACATTTGAAGTTTGTCAACAAATATTGTTATTCATCCAGAAGTCCAAATCAAAAGTTTTTCTTTTAGTACCTGAAATTTTCACAAAAACCGGTATTCTACCGGTATTGACTCCATCAAATACCGAAAACCGGTATTTGACAAAAATGGCCAATATCGACCACCCTATTCAGTGGGAAGGTTGCCACTGTCGAGCAGAGATGCCAGATTTGAAGACATGTCTTCAATTTGAAGACTTTTGAATCTTTATGAAGACATTTATTTCGTGAAGACATTTTGAAGACTTTTCAAATTATTTGAAGTCTTATCTACTTATTTGAAGATACTTGAAGACAATCAATAAGCCAGCGAGTGGAAAATACAATTTTATTTTTTACTTATAAATTCTGTGACTTCTATATGTAAACTAGCGAAAGAAACCCAGCTTTGCCCGGGTGTTGCAAATGTCACAATGATTTGCAGCACCGCACTCTAGATCAATTTCCGTGCGTTTGTTTTGTTTTCCTCAACAGCTGACCCAAAATTGTATTCTAATGTTTTTTTTACATTTTTCCGTCAAATTTACCAACTTTTTGTATACATATACAAACCTTGCGGATCACTAAACAAATCGATCAGGGAAAAAATCTTGCAAATCCGTTCGCGAGTTAAATCGTCAGGAAGGAAATCTCAATTCATTTTTATTATATAGATTATACAAAAAAAATTACAAAAGTTATAAAAGTTTTGTCTCGGGCTTAGAATCTCGAACATAAAAATACCTTCACACTAGCTGGCTAATAACCGCAGCGCATTTCAGACCTCATACGCACTTAACTTTGAGTTGTGCGTTGATTAAAAAATTACCGATGGCAGAATTTGTTTGAATTTTCCTTGGCGGCGGCGACGGTGTATTTGACGTGTACGTTACGTTACATCGGACCGCAATCACCGATCAAACTTACGGCAAAAATTGATTGAATTCTTCTAGACTAGACTAATCTACTCAACCGTTGAGCTAGAACCTGAATGTTATATAAATTCCCTCTGAATTCATTTGATCTTTTCGGCATTTCCATGTGACTTTCCTCTAAATATCCGTCGGGAAACTCTTAGAATTTTTTCCTTGAATTTTAAAAAGAATTTTCTGTGTAAATTTCAAAGAATTTTTCGTGTAAAATAAGGAGAATTTCCGATGAAAATTATGAGGAATTTCTTGTCTAAATTCAAGAGAATTGAAATTGGAAATTCAGTACAAAATTTATATCTAATAATTTTCGTAAAAAGATATAAAGGAAATCCTCCAAAATTTAAACTGAAAATTCTCCTTAATTTCCACAAGCTCTTCTGAACTCCAACATTAAATCTTTTTTAATTTCCACAAGTAAATTGTCTCAATTAATTTTAAAAGAAAATTTTTACGAATGTCGACAAGAAATTTAAATTATTCTGGTGTTAAATAGATATTTCTCATTACACAGGATTTTGTTTTTACACGATTTTTTTTCGCTCGTATTTTTGATCGTGTGACTTCAATTTGCCACCAAACTCTTCGCAACATGTTTCAAAAAATCCAGAATAAATCAAAGAAAAATCACATGATAATTAATATACGTTAAACATTTAGGATGAGTGGAAAATTGAGAAAATGTAAATCGTGTAAAAACAAAATCCAGTGTATTTGGTAAATTTCTACGTGAAAATCTTCCTAAAAGAAATTCAGAGAAATTCCACATTCGGTGGAATTTTAATTAAAGACTAAGTAGAAAAATTAGAGGAAACTTGTTACACATTCATTTCATTTCATTTTCATTTATTTAGTTAACATCTAAACAGATAACACTGAATCAACAATTTGACGCCACAATGCACGGTTCGAGGCCGCATCTCTCCATCCTCGGATACGCTCTACGCTCGCCAAGTCGTTTTGCACCTGGTATGCCCATCTCGCTCGCTGCGCTCCACGCCGTCTCGTACCTGCCGGTTCGGAAGTGAACACCATCTTTGCAGGGTTGCTGTCCGGCATTCTTGCAACATGTCCTGCCCATCGTACCCTTCCGGATTTAGCTACTTTCTGGATACTAGGTTCGCCGTAGAGTTGGGCGAGCTCATGGTTCATTCTTCGCCGCCACACACCGTCTTCTTGCACACCGCCAAAGATGGTCCTAAGCACCCGTCTCTCGAATACTCCGAGTGCTTGCAAGTCCTCCATTCTGTGTGGTGATGGTGGACATCATAGTTTGTTTGCCTCTGTGCGGAAAGAAAAGTTAATTTTTGCGTGTGAAAGTGAACTTGTGCCGCGGGAAAAATATTTCTATCGTGTGCCCTTTTTGTTACTGTATCAGGATAAGTAGGAGGCATTTAGCCTCCGTGCCAAATTTTCATTTAATTTAACATTTATTACTCAACACAGCATCCCGTGAAGCCATAGTTTTACCTATAGCTTCGCGCGGCAAGCTGTTGTTGTTCATTTGCTTGCCCCATTTCTTTTATTCTCTGTGGATAGTGTAGTGTGTTGTTGCATGTTTGAGCCCACTGCTGTGTAGAGGATGGAGTGCGAAAAGTGCAAAGTGGGGATCGCAATCAACGATTTCCCACTGTGTTGTTTTCTATGTGAGAAATATTTTCATGCCCGCTGCTCTCCTATTGAAGGAAGGCAGCGGCCAGATTGATTACGGAGAATGCAATTGTTTTTTCAAGTGTTGTGACTGTCTATCTAGTCGATCTTGCGACGGACAGAATGTACAGGTTCCGAATACCATTCGTTTCGATGAAGAGTTGAAGAAACTTTCTTCTCTTTCTGATTCGATCGGTGATATTCGGAATCACATTACCGCCCAAATAGACAGCGCGTTGTTAATCGGTATTGAGAAATTACAGAAAATGTATCTGAGGTTTTGAACGAGGCTGTTAATGGTCTCAAAGATTCGATCAGCAAAGAAATGGAAAATATGAAATGTTCATTTTTTCAATTTAACCCGAGTAGAAATGTAGCTGTAATGAATGAAATGCAAGGTACATCGCGAAAGGCTACGGGGCCTAATTTGACTCCCAAAACGAAAAAGCGTAAGGTACAAGATGTTGACGATACATCTGATATTGCAATGCCAGAAAATGTTAGTTTCGTTTTTATTGTTAAAAGTGATGTTGGGAAAAATAACTTTAAATTAACGAAAAAGTCACTGCGCCTAAGGAAGTAAAGGTCACTAGTAAGGCTCGTCCGGTCATTGTGATTAAACCGAAAGAGTCCAATCAGAGTAGCGATGATACTCGGAAATTTTTGAATAGTAAACTGGATCCAAAAACACACAGGATCAGTAACTTTAGAAACGGGAAAACGGCTCTATTATTGCTGAGTGTGCAACAGGATTTAATGTTGATGTTGTGAAAATGGCATTCAAAGCAATCTGGGTGAAAACTATGATGCTGTTGTTCCTCATCGGTGCCAAGACTAAAAGTGATGGGAATGTGCGATAAAGTTTTCTTCCGATGAATTCATTCAGATTTTGAAAGATCAGAATGAAGACATCGCAATAAATGATGTTAAAGTAATAAGAATGTATGAAAATCCACGTTTTAAGTACAACAAGAACAATGTTGTTATTGAAGTCGATAAAGAGACTTATAGTTGTTTGTTGACCGCGAGAAAAGTTAACATAAGGTTTGATCGGTGCCTTGTTGTTCCCGAAATTAGTGTTTTGAGATGTTTTCAATGTGGAGAATTTGGGCACATGAGTACGGATTGCAAAAATGGCAATCTTTTTCGACCGCAGTTTCTTCTGGAGCCCGTAGTAGGCCCGACATCCACAGATGATGCGCCTTCGTATTTCACGACTAACGTTGTTGTCAGCCGTTAGCAAGGATCCGAATTCCTCGACCACCTCGAAGGTATCCCCGTCTATCGTAACACTGCTTCCCAGGCGGGCCCTGTCGCGCTCGGTTCCGCCCACAAGCATGTACTTTGTCTTCGACGCATTCACCACTAGTCCAACTTTTGTTGCTTCAGTCCTGCCACCTTTGCAAATGTTCGACCGACAATGTCCATGTCATCCACGAAACAAATAAATTGACTGGATCTGTTGAAAATCGTACCCCGGCTGTCACACCCGGCTCTCCGCATGACACCTTCTAGCGCAATGTTGAACAACAGACACGAAAGTCCATCACCTTGTCTTAGTCCCCGGCGCGAATCGAACGAACTGGAATGTTCGCCCGAAATCTTCACACAGTTTTGCACACCATCCACCGTTGCTTTGATCAGTCTGGTAAGCTTCGCAGGGAAGCTGTTCTCGTCCATGATTTTCCATAGCTCTACGCGGTCTATACTGTCGTATGCCGCCTTGAAATCAACGAACAGATGGTGCGTTGGGACCTGGTATTCACGGCATTTTTGAAGGATTTGCAGTACAGTAAAGATCTGGTCCGTTGTCGAGCGGCCGTCAATGAAGCCGGCTTGATAACTTCCCACGAACTCGTTCACTAATGGTGACAGACGACGGAAGATGATCTGGGATATCACTTTGTAGGCGGCATTAAGGATGGTGATCGCTCGAAAGTTCTCACACTCCAGTTTGTCACCTTTCTTGTAGATGGGGCATATAACCCCTTCCTTCCACTCCTTCGGTAGCTGTTCGGTTTCCCAGATTCTGACTATCAGTTTGTGCAGGCAAGTGGCCAGCTTTTCCGGGCCCATTTTGATGATACCATCCTTACCAGCTGCTTTATTGGTCTTTAGCTGTTGAATGGCATCCTTAACTTCCCTCAAGGTGGGGGCTGGTTGGCTTCCATCGTCCGCAGAACTGACGTAGTCATCTCCTCCGCTGCCTTGACTTTCACTGCCTGTACTCTCAGCGCCATTCAGATGTTCCTCGTAGTGCTGCTTCCACCTTTCGATCACCACAGGTTCGTCCGTCAAGATGCTCCCATCCTTATCCCGGCACATTTCGGCTCGCGGCACGAAGCCTTTGCGGGATGCGTTGAGCTTCTGATAGAACTTGCGTGTATCTTGAGAACGGCACAGCTGTTCCATCTCCTCGCACTCCGCTTCTTCCAGGCGGCGTTTCTTCCCCTGAAAAAGGCGGGTCTGCTGTCTCCGCTTCCGTCTATAACGTTCCACGTTCTGCCGGGTACCTTGCTGCAGCGCGACCGCCCGCACTGCGTCCTTCTCGTCCAGAATCTGTCTGCACTTTTCGTCGAACCAATCGTTCCGTCGACTTCGACCCATATACCCGACGTTGTTCTCCGCTGCGTCGTTAATGGTTGCTTTGACTGTATTCTAGCAGTCCTCAAGAGGGGCCCCATCGAGCTCACCCTCTTCCGGCAACGCTGCCTCGAGATGCTGCACGTATGCAGTGGCGACATCAGGTTGCTTCAGTCGCTTTAGGTCGTACCGCGGCGGTCGTCGGTACCGAACATTGTTGATGACGGATAGTTTTGGGCGCAGTTTAACCATCACCAGATAGTGGTCAGAGTCGATGTTAGCGCCACGATATGTCCTGACGTCGATAATATCGGAGAAGTGCCGTCCATCAATCAGAACGTGGTCGATTTGTGATTCAGTCTGCAGTGGTGGTCTCCAGGTGTACCGATACGGGAGGCTGTGTTGGAAGTAGGTGCTGCGAATGACCATATTCTTGGAGGCGGCGAAATCAATTAGTCGTGGGCCGTTTTCGTTCCTCAGCCGGTGGGCGCTGAACTTTCCAATAGTCGGTATAAACTCCACCTCTTGGCCAACCTATTGATTTCCTATGATGATTTTGACGTCGTGGCTTGGGCAGCTTTCGTTTCACGTTTCAGCTGCGCGTAGAATGCGTCCTTATCAGCATCAGTGCTTCCGGAGTGTGGGCTATGGACGTTGATTATGCTGAAGTTGAAGAACCGGCCTTTGATCCTCAACCTGCACATTCTTTCATTGATCGGCCACCACTCGATCACACGCGCTTTTGCATATCGCCCAAACTTGTTACACACTTTCGTTAAATTCTTCCTTGAATTCCTTTGGTAATTCTTCTAGAAATATCTTTGGACATTCTTCCAGTATTTTCACTGAGAATTCCTCTGAGCATTTCTTCAAACATACGTTCTGGTATTCTTTCCGAAATTCCTCCAGGAAATTGTCCGGAAGCTTCAAAGATTTTTTCAAAAAATCCTCCAGGAATTCATTTGGAAGATCCTCCAGAACTCCTTCGGTAGTTCCTTCACGAATTCCTCCAATAGTTTTTCCAGGACTCCTCCAAAAGTTTCCCCCGGGATTTCTGCGGAAGCTCCTCCAGGGATCCCTCCGAAAGTTCCTTCTCTGGGAGATCCTTCAAGAATATTGCCAAATTACTCTTCAAGAATGCTTCCGGAAGTATACTATGGAATATATCTGGTATTTCCTCCAGGATTTCTTTCGGAATTTTCTGCAGCAATACCTCCAGGAATTCATTTAGAACTACCTCCAAGAATTTCTCCAGAAGTTTCTTCAGGAATTCCACCGGAAATTGCTTCCTCAGGAATATCCTTAAGAAATTCATCAGGAAAATCCTTCAGGTATTCCTCCAGAAAATCCCTCCGGAATTCATCCTGAATATTCTACAGGAATTCCTTCTTAAGTTCTTCCAAGTATTCCTCCGGAAGTTCCTTCAGTAAATCCTTTGGGTGTTTCAACAGGAATTCCTCGGGAAATTTCTTCAGGGGTCTTCCAGAAATAATAAGAAGCTCCATCCAGAAGAAAGTTAAAAGAAGCTCCATTGGGAGTTTATCCGGAAGTTGATCTAGATATTTATCCGGACGTTCCTTCAGATAATTCTCTGGATGTTTCTTCAAGTATTTCACAGTAAATTTTAATTCCAACAGGGTATTGTTCAAAAATAAATTGGAAATTCGACTCAGTACAAAATCCAGGGGAAATTCGTTTAAAACAAAATAAAGAATTTATTCTCTTGAAATCTAACAATTTGAATGTTTAAAAAATACACATTATTAAACATCAGTAATACAAGGAGATTATTGAATTTACAAACCTATTGGATTTGTAATATTCTCGCTGATAATCATAATATTAATATTGAAGACATTTGAAGACATTTTTAAACGACTGTGAAGACATTTGAAAATATCATCTGGCATCCCTGCTGTCGAGGCTAATATTTCGTGACCGGACAGATACTTCCTGAATTTTTTTTGATGATTTTTGTTCGAGGTAGATTTGATTTCTGTGTCGGTTTGATGAGAAGATTTTGCCAAGGAATGGTATGCAATGCCGATTATTTATCCAAAATAGTTGATGTGAGAAATTTGGACATATTATGTATCTTAAAGGCATGGTCAAGTCAAGTCCTACGCCACTTAGCGGTTATGTCACAGACATTACCCACTGTTCGTTTTTCCAAAAATTTAACTTTTCAATAGTTCGAGCAAAGACGATTTCGATGGAAAATATGAGGAAAATTAGCATATATGTAAACACTTTTTTCTCAAAACCCCTGGCCTAGCCAAACATATGACACCCGTAGGCACCATCATTGGGGTGTCCTTTGCTGCCTCTGTGAATTCCAGGAGGGTGTTTTTCCAAAAATTGAACTTTTCAATAGTTCGAGCGAAGACGATTTCAGTGGAAATCATGAGGAAAAATAGCAAATATTTAAACACTTTTTTCTCAAAACCCCTGGCCTAGCCAAACATATGACACCCGTAGGCACCATCATTGGGGTGTCCTTTGCTGCCTCTGTGAATTCCAGGAGGGTGTTTTTCCAAAAATTGAACTTTTCAATAGTTCGAGCAAAGACGATTTCAGTGGAAAATATGAGGAAAAATAGCAAAAATTAAAACACTTTTTTCTCAAAACCCCTGGCCTAGCCAAACATATGACACCCGTAGGCACCATCATTGGGGTGTCCTTTGCTGCCTCTGTGAATTCCAGGAGGGTGTTTTTCCAAAAATTTAACTTTTCAATAGTTCGAGCAAAGACGATTTCGATGGAAAATATGAGGAAAATTAGCATATATGTAAACACTTTTTTCTCAAAACCCCTGGCCTAGCCAAACATATGACACCCGTAGGCACCATCATTGGGGTGTCCTTTGCTGCCTCTGTGAATTCCAGGAGGGTGTTTTTCCAAAAATTGAACTTTTCAATAGTTCGAGCGAAGACGATTTCAGTGGAAATCATGAGGAAAAATAGCAAATATTTAAACACTTTTTTCTCAAAACCCCTGGCCTAGCCAAACATATGACACCCGTAGGCACCATCACTGTGGTGTCCTTTGCTGCCTCTGTGAATTCCAGGAGGGTGTTTTTCCAAAAGTTGGACTTTTCAATAGTTCGAGCACTGACGATTTTAGTGGAAATCGTGAGGAAAAATAGCATATATGTAAACACTTTTTTCTCAAAACCCCTGGCCTAGCCAAACATATGACACCCGTAGGCACCATCATTGGGGTGTCCTTTGCTGCCTCTGTGAATTCCAGGAGGGTGTTTTTCCAAAAATTGAACTTTTCAATAGTTCGAGCAAAGACGATTTCAGTGGAAAATATGAGGAAAATTAGCAAATATTCAAACACTTTTTTCTCAAAACCCCTGGCCTAGCCAAACATATGGCAAGCGTAGGACCCATCATTGGGGTGTCCTTTGCTGCCTCTGTGAATTCCAGGAGGGTGTTTTTCCAAAAATTGAACTTTTCAATAGTTCGAGCAAAGACGATTTCAGTGGAAAATATGAGGAAGATTAGCAAATATTCAAACACTTTTTTCTCAAAACCCCTGGCCTAGCCAAACATATGACACCCGTAGGCACCATCATTGGGGTGTCCTTTGCTGCCTCTGTGAATTCCAGGAGGGTGTTTTTCCAAAAATTGAACTTTTCAATAGTTCGAGCAAAGACGATTTCAGTGGAAAATATGAGGAAGATTAGCAAATATTCAAACACTTTTTTCTCAAAACCCCTGGCCTAGCCAAACATATGACACCCGTAGGCACCATCATTGGGGTGTCCTTTGCTGCCTCTGTGAATTCCAGGAGGGTGTTTTTCCAAAAATTTAACTTTTCAATAGTTCGAGCAAAGACGATTTCGATGGAAAATATGAGGAAAAATAGTATATATGTAAACACTTTTTTCTCAAAACCCCTGACCTAGCCAAACATATGACACCCGTAGGCACCATCATTGGGGTGTCCTTTGCTGCCTCTGTGAATTCCAGGAGGGTGTTTTTCCAAAAATTTAACTTTTCAATAGTTCGAGCAAAGACGATTTCGATGGAAAATATGAGGAAAATTAGCATATATGTAAACACTTTTTTCTCAAAACCCCTGGCCTAGCCAAACATATGACACCCGTAGGCACCATCATTGGGGTGTCCTTTGCTGCCTCTGTGAATTCCAGGAGGGTGTTTTTCCAAAAATTGAACTTTTCAATAGTTCGAGCAAAGACGATTTCGATGGAAAATATGAGGAAAATTAGCATATATGTAAACACTTTTTTCTCAAAACCCCTGGCCTAGCCAAACATATGACACCCGTAGGCACCATCATTGGGGTGTCCTTTGCTGCCTCTGTGAATTCCAGGAGGGTGTTTTTCCAAAAATTGAACTTTTCAATAGTTCGAGCAAAGACGATTTCGATGGAAAATATGAGGAAAATTAGCATATATGTAAACACTTTTTTCTCAAAACCCCTGGCCTAGCCAAACATATGACACCCGTAGGCACCATCATTGGGGTGTCCTTTGCTGCCTCTGTGAATTCCAGGAGGGTGTTTTTCCAAAAATTGAACTTTTCAATAGTTCGAGCGAAGACGATTTCAGTGGAAATCATGAGGAAAAATAGCAAATATTTAAACACTTTTTTCTCAAAACCCCTGGCCTAGCCAAACATATGACACCCGTAGGCACCATCACTGTGGTGTCCTTTGCTGCCTCTGTGAATTCCAGGAGGGTGTTTTTCCAAAAATTGAACTTTTCAATAGTTCGAGCAAAGACGATTTCAGTGGAAAATATGAGGAAAAATAGCAAAAATTAAAACACTTTTTTCTCAAAACCCCTGGCCTAGCCAAACATATGACACCCGTAGGCACCATCATTGGGGTGTCCTTTGCTGCCTCTGTGAATTCCAGGAGGGTGTTTTTCCAAAAATTTAACTTTTCAATAGTTCGAGCAAAGACGATTTCGATGGAAAATATGAGGAAAATTAGCATATATGTAAACACTTTTTTCTCAAAACCCCTGGCCTAGCCAAACATATGACACCCGTAGGCACCATCATTGGGGTGTTCTTTGCTGCCTCTGTGAATTCCAGGAGGGTGTTTTTCCAAAAATTGAACTTTTCAATAGTTCGAGCGAAGACGATTTCAGTGGAAATCATGAGGAAAAATAGCAAATATTTAAACACTTTTTTCTCAAAACCCCTGGCCTAGCCAAACATATGACACCCGTAGGCACCATCACTGGGGTGTCTTTTGCTGCCTCTGTGAATTCCAGGAGGGTGTTTTTCCAAAAGTTGGACTTTTCAATAGTTCGAGCACTGACGATTTTAGTGGAAATCGTGAGGAAAAATAGCATATATGTAAACACTTTTTTCTCAAAACCCCTGGCCTAGCCAAACATATGACACCCGTAGGCACCATCATTAGGGTGTCCTTTGCTGCCTCTGTGAATTCCAGGAGGGTGTTTTTCCAAAAATTGAACTTTTCAATAGTTCGAGCAAAGACGATTTCAGTGGAAAATATGAGGAAAAATAGCAAAAATTTGAACACTTTTTTTCTCAAAACCCCTGGCCTAGCCAAACATATGACACCCGTAGGCACCATCATTGGGGTGTCCTTTGCTGCCTCTGTGAATTCCAGGAGGGTGTTTTTCCAAAAATTTAACTTTTCAATAGTTCGAGCAAAGACGATTTCGATGGAAAATATGAGGAAAAATAGCATATATGTAAACACTTTTTTCTCAAAACCCCTGGCCTAGCCAAACATATGACACCCGTAGGCACCATCATTGGGGTGTCTTTTGCTGCCTCTGTGAATTCCAGGAGGGTGTTTTTCCAAAAATTGAACTTTTCAATAGTTCGAGCGAAGACGATTTCAGTGGAAATCATGAGGAAAAATAGCAAATATTTAAACACTTTTTCTCAAAAACCCCTGGCTCAGCCAAACATATGACACCCGTAGGCACCATCACTGGGGTGTCCTTTGCTGCCTCTGTGAATTCCAGGAGGGTGTTTTTCCAAAAGTTGGACTTTTCAATAGTTCGAGCACTGACGATTTTAGTGGAAATCGTGAGGAAAAATAGCATATATGTAAACACTTTTTTCTCAAAACCCCTGGCCTAGCCAAACATATGACACCCGTAGGCACCATCATTGGGGTGTCCTTTGCTGCCTCTGTGAATTCCAGGAGGGTGTTTTTCCAAAAATTGAACTTTTCAATAGTTCGAGCAAAGACGATTTCAGTGGAAAATATGAGGAAGATTAGCAAATATTCAAACACTTTTTCTCAAAACCCTGGCCTAGCTAAACATATGACACCCGTAGGCACCATCATTGGGGTGTTCTTTGCTGCCTCTGTGAATTCCAGGGGGGTGCTTCTCGAAGGGTTAGACTTTTCAATAGTTCGAGCAAAGACGATTTCAGTGGAAAATATGAGGAAGATTAGCAAATATTCAAACACTTTTTTCTCAAAACCCCTGGCCTAGCCAAACATATGACACCCGTAGGCACCATCATTGGGGTGTCCTTTGCTGCCTCTGTGAATTCCAGGAGGGTGTTTTTCCAAAAATTGAACTTTTCAATAGTTCGAGCAAAGACGATTTCAGTGGAAAATATGAGGAAGATTAGCAAATATTCAAACACTTTTTTCTCAAAACCCCTGGCCTAGCCAAACATATGACACCCGTAGGCACCATCATTGGGGTGTCCTTTGCTGCCTCTGTGAATTCCAGGAGGGTGTTTTTCCAAAAATTTAACTTTTCAATAGTTCGAGCAAAGACGATTTCGATGGAAAATATGAGGAAAAATAGTATATATGTAAACACTTTTTTCTCAAAACCCCTGACCTAGCCAAACATATGACAATCTGGGAGGCACCATCATTGGGGTGTCCTTTGCTGCCTCTGTGAATTCCAGGAGGGTGTTTTTCCAAAAATTGAACTTTTCAATAGTTCGAGCAAAGACGATTTCGATGGAAAATATGAGGAAAATTAGCATATATGTAAACACTTTTTTCTCAAAACCCCTGGCCTAGCCAAACATATGACACCCGTAGGCACCATCATTGGGGTGTCCTTTGCTGCCTCTGTGAATTCCAGGAGGGTGTTTTTCCAAAAATTGAACTTTTCAATAGTTCGAGCAAAGACGATTTCGATGGAAAATATGAGGAAAATTAGCATATATGTAAACACTTTTTTCTCAAAACCCCTGGCCTAGCCAAACATATGACACCCGTAGGCACCATCATTGGGGTGTCCTTTGCTGCCTCTGTGAATTCCAGGAGGGTGTTTTCCAAAATTTAACTTTTCAATAGTTCGAGCAAAGACGATTTCGATGGAAAATATGAGGAAAATTAGCATATATGTAAACACTTTTTTCTCAAAACCCTGGCCTAGCCAAACATAAGGACACCCGTAGGCACCATCATTGGGGTGTCCTTTGCTGCCTCTGTGAATTCCAGGAGGGTGTTTTTCCAAAAATTGAACTTCTTTCAATAGTTCAAGCGAAGACGATTTCAGTGGAAATCATGAGGAAAAATAGCAAATATTTAAACACTTTTTTCTCAAAAACCCTGGCCTAGCTAAACACATATGACACCTGTAGGCACCATCACTGTGGTGTCCTTTGCTGCCTCTGTGAATTCCAGGAGGGTGTTTTTCCAAAAATTGAACTTTCAATAGTTCGAGCAAAGACGATTTCAGTGGAAAATATGAGGAAAATATAGCAAAAATTAAAACACTTTTTTTCTCAAAACCCCTGGCCTAGCCAAACATATGACACTCCGTAGGCACCATCATTAGGTGTCCTTTGCTGCTTCTGTGAATTCCAGGAGGGTGTTTTTCCAAAAATTTAACTTTTCAATAGTTCGAGCAAAGACGATTTCGGTGGAAAATATGAGGAAAAATTAGCAAATATTTAAACACTTTTTTCTCAAAACCCCTGGCCTAGCTAAACATATGACACCCGTAGGCACCATCATTGGGGTGTCTTTTGCTGCCTCTGTGAATTCCAGAAGGGTGTTTTTCCAAAAATTGAACTTTTCAATAGTTCGAGCAAAGACGATTTCGATGGAAAATATGAGGAAAATTAGCATATATGTAAATACTTTTTTCTCAAAACCCCTGGCCTAGCCAAACATATGACACCCGTAGGCACCATCATTGGGGTGTCCTTTGCTGCCTCTGTGAATTCCAGGAGGGTGTTTTTCCAAAAATTGAACTTTTCAATAGTTCGAGCAAAGACGATTTCGGTGAAAAATATGAGAAAAAATGGCAAATATGTAAACACTTTTTTCTCAAAACCCCTGGCCTAACCAAACATATGACACCCGTAGGCACCATCATTGGGGTGTCCTTTGCTGCCTCTGTGAATTCCAGGAGGGTGTTTTTCCAAAAATTGAACTTTTCAATAGTTCGAGCAAAGACGATTTCGATGGAAAATATGAGGAAAATTAGCATATATGTAAACACTTTTTTCTCAAAACCCCTGGCCTAGCCAAACATATGACACCTGTAGGCCCAATCATTGGGGTGTCCTTTGCTGTCTCTGTGAATTCCAGGAGGGTGTTTTTCCAAAAATTGAACTTTTCAATAGTTCGAGCGAAGACGATTTCAGTGGAAATCATGAGGAGGGAAAATTAGCAAATATTTAAAACACTCTTTTCTCAAAACCCCTGGCCTAGCCAAACATATGACAACCTGTAGGCACCACTCATTGGGGTGTCCTTTGTTGCCTCTGTGAATTCCAGGAGGGTGCTTTTTCCAAAAGTTGGACTTCTTCAATAGGCTTCGAGCAAAGACGATTTTGTAGTGGAAAATATGAGGAAAAAATAGCATATATGTAAACACTTTTTCTCAAAACCCCTGGCCTAGCCAAACATATGACACCCGTAGGCAATTCATCATTAAGTGTCCTTTTGGCTGCCTCTGTGAATTCCAGGAGGGTGTTTTTTCCAAAATTGGACTTTTCAATAGTTCGAGCAAAGACGATTTCCTGATGGAAAATATGAGGAAAATTAGCATATATGTAAACACTTTTTTCAAAACCCCTGGCCTAGCTAAACATATGACACCCGTAGGCACCATCATTGGGGTGTCCTTTGCTGCCTCTGTGAATCAATCCAGGAGGGTAAGTTTTTCCCAAAATTTGAACTTTCAATAGTTCGAGCAAAGACGATTTCAGTGGAAATCATGAGGAAAAATAGCAAATATTTAAACACTTTTTTTCTCAAAAACCCCTGGCCTAGCCAAACATATGGGACACCCGTAGGCACCTATCACTGGGGTGTCCTTTGTTGCCTCTGTAAATCTCGCAGGAGGGTGTTTTTCCAAAAGTTGGAACTTTTCTAATATTTCGAGCACTGGATGAGATTTTAGTGGAAATCAGGAGGAAAATTAGTATATATAAACACTTTTTCTCAAAACCCCTGGCCTAGCCAAACATATATGACACCTGTAGGCACCATCATTAGTGTCCTTTGCTGCCTCTGTGAATCTCCAGGAGGGTGTTTTTCCAAAATTGTAACTCTTTCTAATAGTTCGAGCAAAGACGATTTTACGGGTGGAAAATATGAGGGAAAATTAGTAAATATTCAAACACTTTTTTCTCAAAACCCCTGGCCTAGCCAAACATATGCACACCTGTAGGCACCATCATTGGGGTGTCAAAACTTTGCTGCCTCTGTGAATTCCAGGAGGGTGTTTTTCCAAAAAATTGAACTCTTTCAATAGTTCGAGCAAAGACGATTTCAGTGGAAATCATGATGGAAAAATAGCAAACATTTAAACACTTTTTCCTCAAAACCCCTGGCTTAGCTAAACATATGA
>NW_026942852.1:0-990 GCF_024139115.2 Armigeres subalbatus | reverse complement strand
CCTTAAAGAAATAAACAAACAAATCTGACAGATCTGACATAACGGTTTGACAGTTCAAGCTCCAAAGTATTTTATACCTCGCTGTCAAAAAGTCGAAGCGACTGTAAATAAAAACACACTGGCAATATAGCGTTCGCTGTGCCACCCACACGCTCTCTTTCCCCGGAGAGCAACCAGAAAGGAGAAGAAGAAGTGGTGTGCCCGCGAGCACTTTGAAACTTGGATTCCGTCAGGAGTGATCTTAAATTATTACAACGGCGCGCCAAAAATTAACCAGTCAGTGGCGCGGTCAAAAAATTGCAGCGGCGCACCGGTAAAAAATGGTGGCGATGGCGCAAAAAAAAAAAAACTGGCGCAAAGCTCTAGACGTAGGACGCAGTTTAGTGTTCATTAAGCACTTCCACAGTTGTTAACTGCGAGGTTTCTTACCATTTTTGCATTTGTATATCATGAGGCCAACATGATGATGTCTTTACGCCCGAGGAAGCTTAGACAATTTCCAATCCGAAATTTCCGGCAATCGAACCGGGAATCGAACCCAGCCACCTTCAGCATGGCCTTGCTTTGTAGTCGAGTATATTACCGCACGGCTACAGAAGGCCCTTAATTTTAATCTAAGTAAGGTTAAGGCAAATATCAATCAAATGGAAGCTTTTTTTGCCAGATTCGTCCGTATCCAATCGTAAGCTTAGGCAAAACGTTCTGCTATAGTGAAGCTCTAGCAAAATGACGTTGCTTTAATTGATTTTAGCCCCTATGACGATGGGCGGAAATACCAGCCGTGTCCCTATATAAATTTTAAATTGTCTATGTTTTCCAGGTGGAGCGTAATGGTGTTCGAGCGAGACATTGGCATTGCGCCGCCAGTTCCAACCCGAACCCCGAAGATGTCAATTTCGCACCACCCGGACCCGGTTCTGTTCCAGTACGAGGATGAAGTTCTCAGCCACCTACAGTCAATTGTCACCAACGACGACACGCAAACCATGC
>NW_026942851.1:0-38504 GCF_024139115.2 Armigeres subalbatus | reverse complement strand
CGGCTATTCTTATCACTGGCGTGCCCAGGGGGGGGCAAGGGGGGGCACTTGCCCCCCCTTCTATAAAAAAATCATTTTAAAAAAATTACCCGAAGAGTGTATTGAGAATAATAAAGTAGTTTAAGATATGTGTAAAAAAATATTAAATTTAAAGAAAGGCTACGCAGCCCTGGATGAGTTACGCAAAATGTATATTGTGCCACGTTCCGACACAGGGATTGTGTCTTCATCAGAGGAAATTACATGTTGGATATTAAGTCGTGTGATAGAAATGAGTGTCAAAGTTTACCTATGTACCATGCGAACGTAGCAACAAGGTGCATTAAATAGTAAGATGAAACATGTAGCATAAAGATGGTGGATGGGATGGCAAAGTGGTGCACGGTTTGACCAGATGGTGCATGGTTCTGCAGGGTGGCGCATGCAGCACCGAGATGGTGGATGGGATGGCAAAGTGGTGCACGGTTTGACCAGATGGTGCATGGTTCTGCAAGGTGGCGCATGCAGCACCGAGATGGTGGATGGGTTGGCAAAGTGGTGCACGGTTTGACCAGATGGTGCATGGTTCTGCACGGTGGCACATGCAGCTCCGAGGTGGTGGATGGGGTGGCGAAATGGTGCACGGTTTGACCAGATGGTGCATGGTTCTGCAGGGTGGCGCATGCTGCACCAAGATGGTGGATGGGTTGGCAAAGTGGTGCACGGTTTGACCAGATGGTGCATGGTTCTGCAAGGTGGCGCATGCAGCACCGAGATAGTGGATAGGATGGCAAAGTGGTGCACGGTTTGACCAGATGGTGCATGGTTCTGCAAGATGGCGCATGCAGCACCGAGATGGTGGATGGGATGGCAAAGTGGTGCACGGTTTGACCAGATGGTGCATGCTTCTGCAGGGTGGCGCATGCAGCATCAAGATGGTGGATGGGATGGCAAAGTGGTGCACGGTTTGACCAGATGGTGCATGGTTCTGCAAGATGGCGCATGCAGCACCGAGATGGTGGATGGGTTGGCAAAGTGGTGCACAGTTTGACCAGATGGTGCATGGTTCTGCACGGTGGCACATGCAGCTCCGAGGTGGTGGATGGGGTGGCAAAGTGGTGCACGGTTTGACCAGATGGTGCATGGTTCTGCAAGGTAGCGCATGCAGCACCGAGATGGTGGATGGGATGGCAAAGTGGTGCACGGTTTGACCAGATGGTGCATGGTTCTGCACGGTGGCACATGCAGCTCCGAGGTGGTGGATGGGGTGGCGAAATGGTGCACGGTTTGACCAGATGGTGCATGGTTCTGCACGGTGGCACATGCAGCTCCGAGGTGGTGGATGGGGTGCCGAAATGGTGCACGGTTTGACCAGATGGTGCATGGTTCTGCAGGGTGGCGCATGCTGCACCAAGATGGTGGATGGGGTGGCAAAGTGGTGCACGGTTTGACCAGATGGTGCATGGTTCTGCACGGTGGCGCATGCAGCACCGAGATGGTGGATGGGATGGCAAAGTGGTGCACGGTTTGACCAGATGGTGCATGGTTCTGCACGGTGGCACATGCAGCTCCGAGGTGGTGGATGGGGTGGCGAAATGGTGCACGGTTTGACCAGATGGTGCATGGTTCTGCAGGGTGGCGCATGCAGCACCGAGATGGTGGATGGGATGGCAAAGTGGTGCACGGTTTGACCAGATGGTGCATGGTTCTGCACGGTGGCACATGCAGCTCCGAGGTGGTGGATGGGGTGGCGAAATGGTGCACGGTTTGACCAGATGGTGCATGGTTCTGCAAGGTGGCGCATGCAGCACCGAGATGGTGGATGGGATGGCCAAGTGGTGCACGGTTTGACCAGATGGTGCATGGTTCTGCACGGTGGCACATGCAGCTCCGAGGTGGTGGATGGGGTGGCGATATGGTGCACGGTTTGACCAGATGGTGCATGGTTCTGCAGGGTGGCGCATGCTGCACCAAGATGGTGGATGGGATGGCAAAGTGGTGCACGGTTTGACCAGATGGTGCATGGTTCTGCAAGGTGGCGCATGCAGCACCGAGATGGTGGATGGGATGGCAAAGTGGTGCACGGTTTGACCAGATGGTGCATGGTTCTGCAGGGTGGCGCATGCAGCACCAAGATGGTGGATGGGTTGGCAAAGTGGTGCACGGTTTGACCAGATGGTGCATGGTTCTGCACGGTGGCACATGCAGCTCCGAGGTGGTGGATGGGGTGGCAAAATGGTGCACGGTTTGACCAGCTGGTGCATGGTTCTGCACGGTGGCACATGCAGCTCCGAGGTGGTGGATGGGGTGGCAAAATGGTGCACGGTTTGACCAGATGGTGCATGGTTCTGCACGGTGGCACATGCAGCTCCGAGGTGGTGGATGGGGTGGCAAAATGGTACACGGTTTGACCAGATGGTGCATGGTTCTGCAGGGTGGCGCATGCAGCACCAAGATGGTGGATGGGATGGCAAAGTGGTGCACGGTTTGACCAGATGGTGCATGGTTCTGCAAGGTGGCGCATGCAGCACCAAGATGGTGGATGGGTTGGCAAAGTGGTGCACGGTTTGACCAGATGGTGCATGGTTCTGCACGGTGGCACATGCAGCTCCGAGGTGGTGGATGTGGTGGCAAAATGGTGCACGGTTTGACCAGATGGTGCATGGTTCTGCACGGTGGCACATGCAGCTCCGAGGTGGTGGATGGGATGGCAAAGTGGTGCACGGTTTGACCAGATGGTGCATGGTTCTGCACGGTGGCACATGCAGCTTCGTGGTGGTGGATGGGGTGGCAAAATGGTGCACGGTTTGACCAGATGGTGCATGGTTCTGCACGGTGGCACATGCAGCTCCGAGGTGGTGGATGGGGTGGCAAAATGGTGCACGGTTTGACCAGATGGTGCATGGTTCTGCACGGTGGCACATGCAGCTCCGAGGTGGTGGATGGGGTGGCAAAATGGTGCACGGTTTGACCAGATGGTGCATGGTTCTGCAGGGTGGCGCATGCTGCACCAAGATGGTGGATGGGGTGGCAAAGTGGTGCACGGTTTGACCAGATGGTGCATGGTTCTGCACGGTGGCACATGCAGCTCCGAGGTGGTGGATGGGGTGGCAAAATGGTACACGGTTTGACCAGATGGTGCATGGTTCTGCACGGTGACGCATGCAGCACCGAAGATGGTGGATGGGATGGCAAAGTGGTGCACGGTTTGACCAGATGGTGCATGGTTCTGCAGGGTGGCGCATGCTGCACTAAGATGGTGGATGGGATGGCAAAGTGGTGCACGGTTTGACCAGATGGTGCATGGTTCTGCACGGTGGCGCATGCAGCACCGAGATGGTGGATGGGATGGCAAAGTGGTGCACGGTTTGACCAGATGGTGCATGGTTCTGCACGGTGGCACATGCAGCTCCGAGGTGGTGGATGGGGTGGCAAAATGGTGCACGGTTTGACCAGATGGTGCATGGTTCTGCAGGGTGGCGCATGCTGCACCAAGATGGTGGATGGGGTGGCAAAGTGGTGCACGGTTTGACCAGATGGTGCATGGTTCTGCACGGTGGCGCATGCTGCACCAAGATGGTGGATGGGATGGCAAAGTGGTGCACGGTTTGACCAGATGGTGCATGGTTCTGCACGGTGGCGCATGCAGCACCGAGATGGTGGATGGGATGGCGAAGTGGTGCACGGTTTGACCAGATGGTGCATGGTGGTGGATGAGGTGGTGGATAGGGTGGCAAAATGGTGCACGGTTTGACCAGATGGTGCATGGTTCTGCACGGTGGCGCATGCAGCACCAAGATGGTGGATGGGGTGGCAAAGTGGTGCACGGTTTGACCAGATGGTGCATGGTTCTGCACGGTGGCACATGCAGCTCCGAGGTGGTGGATGGGATGGCAAAGTGGTGCACGGTTTGACCAGATGGTGCATGGTTCTGCACGGTGGCACATGCAGCTTCGTGGTGGTGGATGGGGTGGCAAAATGGTGCACGGTTTGACCAGATGGTGCATGGTTCTGCAGGGTGGCACATGCAGCTCCGAGGTGGTGGATGGGGTGGCAAAATGGTGCACGGTTTGACCAGATGGTGCATGGTTCTACACGGTGGCACATGCAGCTCCGAGGTGGTGGATGGGGTGGCAAAATGGTACACGGTTTGACCAGATGGTGCATGGTTCTGCACGGTGGCACATGCAGCTCCGAGGTGGTGGATGTGGTGGCAAAATGGTGCACGGTTTGACCAGATGGTGCATGGTTCTGCACGGTGGCACATGCAGCTCCGAGGTGGTGGATGGGATGGCAAAGTGGTGCACGGTTTGACCAGATGGTGCATGGTTCTGCACGGTGGCACATGCAGCTTCGTGGTGGTGGATGGGGTGGCGAAATGGTGCACGGTTTGACCAGATGGTGCATGGTTCTGCACGGTGGCACATGCAGCTTCGTGGTGGTGGATGGGGTGGCAAAATGGTGCACGGTTTGACCAGATGGTGCATGGTTCTGCACGGTGGCACATGCAGCTCCGAGGTGGTGGATGTGGTGGCAAAATGGTGCACGGTTTGACCAGATGGTGCATGGTTCTGCACGGTGGCACATGCAGCTCCGAGGTGGTGGATGGGATGGCAAAGTGGTGCACGGTTTGACCAGATGGTGCATGGTTCTGCACGGTGGCACATGCAGCTCCGAGGTGGTGGATGGGGTGGCGAAATGGTGCACGGTTTGACCAGATGGTGCATGGTTCTGCAGGGTGGCGCATGCTGCACCAAGACGGTGGATGGGATGGCAAAGTGGTGCACGGTTTGACCAGATGGTGCATGGTTCTGCACGGTGGCACATGCAGCTTCGTGGTGGTGGATGGGGTGGCAAAATGGTGCACGGTTTGACCAGATGGTGCATGGTTCTGCACGGTGGCACATGCAGCTCCGAGGTGGTGGATGTGGTGGCAAAATGGTGCACGGTTTGACCAGATGGTGCATGGTTCTGCACGGTGGCACATGCAGCTCCGAGGTGGTGGATGGGATGGCAAAGTGGTGCACGGTTTGACCAGATGGTGCATGGTTCTGCACGGTGGCACATGCAGCTCCGAGGTGGTGGATGGGGTGGCGAAATGGTGCACGGTTTGACCAGATGGTGCATGGTTCTGCAGGGTGGCGCATGCTGCACCAAGACGGTGGATGGGATGGCAAAGTGGTGCACGGTTTGACCAGATGGTGCATGGTTCTGCACGGTGGCACATGCAGCTTCGTGGTGGTGGATGGGGTGGCAAAATGGTGCACGGTTTGACCAGATGGTGCATGGTTCTGCACGGTGGCACATGCAGCTCCGAGGTGGTGGATGGGGTGGCAAAATGGTGCACGGTTTGACCAGATGGTGCATGGTTCTGCAAGGTGGCGCATGCAGCACCGAGATGGTGGATGGGATGGCAAAGTGGTGCACGGTTTGACCAGATGGTGCATGGTTCTGCACGGTGGCACATGCAGCTCCGAGGTGGTGGATGGGGTGGCAAAATGGTACACGGTTTGACCAGATGGTGCATGGTTCTGCACGGTGGCACATGCAGCTCCGAGGTGGTGGATGGGATGGCAAAGTGGTGCACGGTTTGACCAGATGGTGCATGGTTCTGCAAGGTGGCGCATGCAGCACCGAGATGGTGGATGGGATGGCAAAGTGGTGCACGGTTTGACCAGATGGTGCATGGTTCTGCACGGTGGCACATGCAGCTCCGAGGTGGTGGATGGGATGGCAAAGTGGTGCACGGTTTGACCAGATGGTGCATGGTTCTGCACGGTGGCACATGCAGCTTCGTGGTGGTGGATGGGGTGGCAAAATGGTGCACGGTTTGACCAGATGGTGCATGGTTCTGCACGGTGGCACATGCAGCTCCGAGGTGGTGGATGGGGTGGCAAAATGGTGCACGGTTTGACCAGATGGTGCATGGTTCTGCACGGTGGCACATGCAGCTCCGAGGTGGTGGATGGGGTGGCAAAATGGTACACGGTTTGACCAGATGGTGCATGGTTCTGCACGGTGGCACATGCAGCTCCGAGGTGGTGGATGGGGTGGCAAAATGGTGCACGGTTTGACCAGATGGTGCATGGTTCTGCACGGTGGCACATGCAGCTCCGAGGTGGTGGATGGGATGGCAAAGTGGTGCACGGTTTGACCAGATGGTGCATGGTTCTGCAAGGTGGCGCATGCAGCACCGAGATGGTGGATGGGATGGCAAAGTGGTGCACGGTTTGACCAGATGGTGCATGGTTCTGCACGGTGGCGCATGCAGCTCCGGGGGGGTGGATGGGATGGCAAAGTGGTGCACGGTTTGACCAGATGGTGCATGGTTCTGCACGGTGGCACATGCAGCTTCGTGGTGGTGGTGGATGGGGTGGTAAAATGGTGCACGGTTTGACCAGATGGTGCATGGTTCTGCACGGTGGCACATGCAGCTCCGAGGTGGTGGATGGGGTGGCAAAATGGTGCACGGTTTGACCAGATGGTGCATGGTTCTTCACGGTGGCACATGCAGCTCCGAGGTGGTGGATGGGGTGGCAAAATGGTACACGGTTTGACCAGATGGTGCATGGTTCTGCACGGTGGCACATGCAGCTCCGAGGTGGTGGATGTGGTGGCAAAATGGTGCACGGTTTGACCAGATGGTGCATGGTTCTGCACGGTGGCACATGCAGCTCCGAGGTGGTGGATGGGATGGCAAAGTGGTGCACGGTTTGACCAGATGGTGCATGGTTCTGCACGGTGGCACATGCAGCTTCGTGGTGGTGGATGGGGTGGCAAAATGGTGCACGGTTTGACCAGATGGTGCATGGTTCTGCACGGTGGCACATGCAGCTCCGAGGTGGTGGATGGGGTGGCAAAATGGTGCACGGTTTGACCAGATGGTGCATGGTTCTGCACGGTGGCACATGCAGCTCCGAGGTGGTGGATGGGGTGGCAAAATGGTACACGGTTTGACCAGATGGTGCATGGTTCTGCAAGGTGGCGCATGCAGCACCGAGATGGAGGATAGGATGGCAAAGTGGTGCACGGTTTGACCAGATGGTGCATGGTTCTGCAAGATGGCGCATGCAGCACCGAGATGGTGGATGGGATGGCAAAGTGGTGCACGGTTTGACCAGATGGTGCATGGTTCTGCACGGTGGCACATGCAGCTCCGAGGTGGTGGATGGGGTGGCGAAATGGTGCACGGTTTGACCAGATGGTGCATGGTTCTGCAGGGTGGCGCATGCTGCACCAAGACGGTGGATGGGATGGCAAAGTGGTGCACGGTTTGACCAGATGGTGCATGGTTCTGCAAGGTGGCGCATGCAGCACCGAGATGGTGGATGGGATGGCAAAGTGGTGCACGGTTTGACCAGATGGTGCATGGTTCTGCACGGTGGCACATGCAGCTCCGAGGTGGTGGATGGGGTGGCGAAATGGTGCACGGTTTGACCAGATGGTGCATGGTTCTGCAGGGTGGCGCATGCAGCACCGAGATGGTGGATGGGATGGCAAAGTGGTGCACGGTTTGACCAGATGGTGCATGATTCTGCAAGGTGGCACATGCAGCTCCGAGGTGGTGGATGGGGTGGCGAAATGGTGCATGGTTTGACCAGATGGTGCATGGTTCTGCAGGGTGGCGCATGCTGCACCAAGATGGTGGATGGGATGGCAAAGTGGTGCACGGTTTGACCAGATGGTGCATGGTTCTGCAAGGTGGCGCATGCAGCACCGAGATGGTGGATGGGATGGCAAAGTGGTGCACGGTTTGACCAGATGGTGCATGGTTCTGCAGGGTGGCGCATGCAGCACCAAGATGGTGGATGGGTTGGCAAAGTGGTGCACGGTTTGACCAGATGGTGCATGGTTCTGCACGGTGGCACATGCAGCTCCGAGGTGGTGGATGGGGTGGCAAAATGGTGCACGGTTTGACCAGATGGTGCATGGTTCTGCAGGGTGGCGCATGCTGCACCAAGATGGTGGATGGGATGGCAAAGTGGTGCACGGTTTGACCAGATGGTGCATGGTTCTGCAAGGTGGCGCATGCAGCACCGAGATGGTGGATGGGATGGCAAAGTGGTGCACGGTTTGACCAGATGGTGCATGGTTCTGCACGGTGGCACATGCAGCTCCGAGGTGGTGGATGGGGTGGCGAAATGGTGCACGGTTTGACCAGATGGTGCATGGTTCTGCAGGGTGGCGCATGCTGCACCAAGATGGTGGATGGGATGGCAAAGTGGTGCACGGTTTGACCAGATGGTGCATGGTTCTGCACGGTGGCACATGCAGCTCCGAGGTGGTGGATGGGGTGCCGAAATGGTGCACGGTTTGACCAGATGGTGCATGGTTCTGCAGGGTGGCGCATGCAGCACCAAGATGGTGGATGGGATGGCAAAGTGGTGCACGGTTTGACCAGATGGTGCATGGTTCTGCACGGTGGCGCATGCAGCACCGAGATGGTGGATGGGATGGCAAAGTGGTGCACGGTTTGACCAGATGGTGCATGGTTCTGCTTCTGCAGGGTGGCGCATGCTGCACCAAGATGGTGGATGGGATGGCAAAGTGGTGCACGGTTTGACCAGATGGTGCATGGTTCAGCAGGGTGGCGCATGCTGCACCAAGATGGTGGATGAGATGGCAAAGTGGTGCACGGTTTGACCAGATGGTGCATGGTTCTGCACGGTGGCGCAAGCAGCACTAAGAAGGTGAATGGGGAGACTAAGTGGTGCAAGTTTTGACCAGGTGGTGCATGATATAGCCAAACAGAGCAAGCCGCACTAAGATGGTGAATTGGATGGCAAAGTGGTGCACGGTCTTACTAGTTGGTGCATGAAACGGCAAGGTGGCGCATGCAACACGAAGATGGTGAATGGGGTGACGAAATGGCCCACGGTCTAACCAGGTGGTGCATGAAATGGAAAGGTGACACATGCAACACGAAAATGGTGAATGGAGTGGCAAAGTGGCGCACTGTCTAACCAGGAGTGCATGATATGGCCAAACAGAGCAAGGCGCACCAAGATGATGAATGGGGTGGCAAAGTAGCCCACGGTCTTACAAGGTGATGCAAGAAATGGCCAAACAGAGCAAGGCGCACCGAGATGGTGAATGGGGTGGCAAAATGGCCAGGTGGTGCTTGAAATGACAAGGCGGCGCACACAATACCAAGATGGTGGACGAGGGGGCAAAGTTTTGCATAGTTTGACCAGGTGGTGGATAAAATGGCCAGACGAAGCATACCACGCCAAGATGACGGATGATGTGGCAAAGTGGTGCACAGTTTAACCAAGTGGAGCATATCGCACCAAGATAGTTGATGGAGTGGCAAAGTAGTGCATAGTTTGACCAGGTGGTGCATGAAATGGGCAGACGAAGCATACCACAACAAAACTGTGAATGTAGTGGCAAGTGGTCCGCGGTTTGACCGGGTGGTGCATGAAATGGCCGATTCGTGCAAGTCGCACCATGATGATGGATGGGGTGGCAAAGTGGTCCGCGGTTTGACCGGGTGGTGGAGTAAACCGCACAAAGATGGCGAAAAGGATGGCAAAGTGACGCACGGCTTGATCGGGTGGTGCATAAAGTGGCGAAAAGGAGCAAAATCCACCAAGATGGAGGAAGGGGTGACAAAGTGGCACACGGCTTGACCAGGTGGCGCATGAAATGGCCGAATCGGGTAAGTCGCACCATGATGATGGATGGGGTGGCAAAGTAGTCCGCGGTTTGACCGGGTGGTGTATAAAGTGGCCAAATGGAGCAAACCGCACCAAGATGGTGGAAGGGTGGCAAAGTGGCGCACGATTTGACCGGGTGGTGCAAAAATTGGCCAAATGGAGCAAACCGCACCAAGATGGAGGAAGAGACTGCAAAGTGGCGCACGGTTTGACCGAGTGGTGCATGAAACGGCCATATCGGGCAAATCGCACCAAGATGATAGATGGGGGGCAAAGTGGTCAACGGTTTGACCAGGAGATGTATAAAATTGCCAAATGGAGCAACCGCACCAAGTTGCGTGAAGGGGTGGCAAAGTAGCGTACGGCTTGACCGGGGCGTGCATGATACAGCCAAAACGAGCATAACGTATCAAGATGGTTGATAACGTGGAAAAGTAGCGCATGTTTGCCCGGGTGGTGCATAAAATGGTCAGATCGAGCATACCTCACCAACAGGGTGAATGGGGTTGCAAAGTGGTGCAGTGACAAAGTGGCACAAGGGTTGACTGGGTGACGCAAGAAATAGTCAAATCGCACCAAGATGGTTAATGATGGATGGTGGAAAAGTGGCGCACGGCTGGACCGGGTGGTGCATGAAGTGGCCAAATGAAGCAAACCGCACCAAGATGTAGGAAAGGGTGATTAAGAGTTGATCGGGTGGTGCATGAAATTGCCAAATCGAACTTACTACACCAAAATGGTTTGCGGTTTGACCAGGTTTTGCAAGAAGTGAGCAAATGGAGCATACTGCACTAAGATGGAGGAAGGGGTGGCAAAATGGCGCTCGGTTTTCCTGGGTGGTGCAAGAAATAGTCAAATCGCACTAAGATGGTTCATGGGGTGAAAAAGTGGCGCATGGCTTTACCGGTGATTTATTTTATTGTTTTCAACTGAAATTCGTTCATTCCCAAAATACAATAGATGTGCCGGTGCAGGGCCATACCGATATGAGTGGGTTTGTGTATGGAAAGACCGAAAAAGCACTCCAAAAGACTCGGTTAATTTGCGTGAAGGAGGGGGAATCCGCTCGCGTTAATTTCAATGTTTTCAGCAGGAATTTGTTAGTTCCAAAAATGCATTTGTTGTTCCGCTGCAGGAACCAGACAATCCGGATGTTTAGGATTATGAGAAGCACGGGGAGGGTCACCCGCACATTCTCCGGGTGCAATCCGGATGTTTGCGATTATAAAAATAACGGGAAACGCCGTCCGGAACACCGAGCGGAACATTTTGTTTACAAATCGCGGGGGGATTTTTTTTCCTCATTTTCGACAGAAATTTGTTGACTTCCAGAAGGCGATCGGTGTTCCGGTGCAGGGGCAGATCGATCTGAATGGATTTATATATGTAAAGACCGGAAAAGCACTCCAAAAGACTCGGGTAATTTGCGTGAAGGACCCCCTCCCAATCCGCTCGCGTTAATTTCAATGTTTTCAGCAGGAATTTGTTAGTTCCAAAAATGCATTTGTTGTTCCGCTGCAGGAACCAGACAATCCGGATGTTTAGGATTATGAGAAGCACGGGGAGGGTCACCCGCACATTCTCCGGGTGCAATCCGGATGTTTGCGATTATAAAAATAACGGGAAACGCCGTCCGGAACACCGAGCGGAACATTTTGTTTACAAATCGCGGGGGGATTTTTTTTCCTCATTTTCGACAGAAATTTGCTGACTTCCAGAAGGCATTCGGTGTTCCGGTTCTGGGGTAGATCGATCTGGACGGATTTATGTTTGGAAAGACCGAAAAAGCACTCCAAAAGACTCGGTTAATTTGCGTGACGGAGGGGGAATCCGCTCGCGTTAATTTCAATGTTTTCAGCAGGAATTTGTTAGTTCCAAAAATGCATTTGTTGTTCCGCTGCAGGAACCAGACAATCCGGATATTTAGGATTATGAGAAGCACGGGGAGGGTCACCCGCACATTCTCCGGGTGCAATCCGGATGTTTGCGATTATAAAAATAACGGGAAACGCCATCCGGAGCACCGAGCAGAACATTTTGTTTACAAATCGCGGGGGGATTTTTTTCCTCATTTTCGACCGAAATTTGTTGACTTCCAGAAGGCGATCGGTGTTCCGGTGCAGGGGAAGATCGATCTGAATGGATTTGTGTATGTAAAGACCGGAAAAGCACTCCAAAAGACTCGGTTAATTTGCGTGAAGGAGGGGGAATCCGCTCGCGTTAATTTCAATGTTTTCAGCAGGAATTTGTTAGTTCCAAAAATGCATTTGTTGTTCCGCTGCAGGAACCAGACAATCCGGATGTTTAGGATTATGAGAAGCACGGGAGGGTCACCCGCACATTCTCCGGTGCAATCCGGATGTTTGCGGTTATAAAAATAACGGGAAACGCCGTCCGGAACACCGAGCGGAACATTTTGTTTACAAATCGCGGGGGGATTTTTTTCTCATTTTCGACAGAAATTTGTTGACTTCCAGAAGGCGATCGGTGTTCCGGTGCAGGGGCAGATCGATCTGAATGGATTTGTGTATGTAAAGACCGGAAAAGCACTCCAAAAGACTCGGTTAATTTGCGTGAAGGAGGGGGAATCCGCTCGCGTTAATTTCAATGTTTTCAGCAGGAATTTGTTAGTTCCAAAAATGCATTTGTTGTTCCGCTGCAGGAACCAGACAATCCGGATGTTTAGGATTATGAGAAGCACGGGGAGGGTCACCCGCACATTCTCCGGGTGCAATCCGGATGTTTGCGATTATAAAAATAACGGGAAACGCCGTCCGGAACACCGAGCGGAACATTTTGTTTACAAATCGCGGGGGGATTTTTTTCTCATTTTCGACAGAAATTTGCTGACTTCCAGAAGGCGATCGGTGTTCCGGTGCAGGGGCAGATCGATCTGAATGGATTTGTGTATGTAAAGACCGAAAAAGCACTCCAAAAGACTCGGTTAATTTGCGTGAAGGAGGGGGAATCCGCTCGCGTTAATTTCAATGTTTTCAGCAGGAATTTGTTAGTTCCAAAATGCATTTGTTGTTCCGCTGCAGGAACCAGACAATCCGGATGTTTAGGATTATGAGAAGCACGGGGAGGGTCACCCGCACATTCTCCGGGTGCAATCCGGATGTTTGCGATTATAAAAATAACGGGAAACGCCGTCCGGAACACCGAGCGGAACATTTTGTTTACAAATCGCGGGGGGATTTTTTTTTCTCATTTTCGACAGAAATTTGTTGATTTCCAGAAGGCATTCGGTGTTCCGGTTCTGGGGTAGATCGATCTGGACGGATTTATGTTTGGAAAGACCGAAAAAGCACTCCAAAAGACTCGGTTAATTTGCGTGACGGAGGGGGAATCCGCTCGCGTTAATTTCAATGTTTTCAGCAGGAATTTGTTAGTTCCAAAAATGCATTTGTTGTTCCGCTGCAGGAACCAGACAATCCGGATGTTTAGGATTATGAGAAGCACGGGGAGGGTCACCCGCACATTCTCCGGGTGCAATCCGGATGTTTGCGATTATAAAAATAACGGGAAACGCCGTCCGGAGCACCGAGCGGAACATTTCGTTTACAAATCGCGGGGGGATTTTTTTCCTCATTTTCGACAGAAATTTGTTGACTTCCAGAAGGCGATCGGTGTTCCGGTGCAGGGGAAGATCGATCTGAATGGATTTATATATGTAAAGACCGGAAAAGCACTCCAAAAGACTCGGTTAATTTGCGTGACGGAGGAGGAATCCGCTCGCGTTAATTTCAATGTTTTCAGCAGGAATTTGTTAGTTCCAAAAATGCATTTGTTGTTCCGCTGCAGGAACCAGACAATCCGGATGTTTAGGATTATGAGAAGCACGGGGAGGGTCACCCGCACATTCTCCGGGTGCAATCCGGATGTTTGCGATTATAAAAATAACGGGAAACGCCGTCCGGAACACCGAGCGGAACATTTTGTTTACAAATCGCGGGGGGATTTTTTTCCTCATTTTCGACAGAAATTTGCTGACTTCCAGAAGGCATTCGGTGTTCCGGTTCTGGGGTAGATCGATCTGGACGGATTTATGCTTGGAAAGACCGAAAAAGCACTCCAAAAGACTCGGTTAATTTGCGTGACGGAGGGGGAATCCGCTCGCGTTAATTTCAATGTTTTCAGCAGGAATTTTTTTTGTTCCAAAAATGCATTTGTTGTTCCGCTGCAGGAACCAGACAATCCGGATGTTTAGGATTATGAGAAGCACGGGGAGGGTCACCCGCACATTCTCCGGGTGCAATCCGGTTGTTTGCTATTATAAAAATAACGGGAAACGCCGTCCGGAACACCGAGCGGAACATTTTGTTTACAAATCGCGGGGGGATTTTTTTCCTTATTTTCGACCGAAATTTGTTGACTTCCAGAAGGCGATCGGTGTTCCGGTGCAGGGGCAGATCGATCTGAATGGATTTGTGTATGTAAAGACCGGAAAAGCACTCCAAAAGACTCGGTTAATTTGCGTGAAGGAGGGGGAATCCGGTCGCGTTAATTTCAATGTTTTCAGCAGGAATTTGTTAGTTCCAAAAATGCATTTGTTGTTCCGCTGCAGGAACCAGACAATCCGGATGTTTAGGATTATGAGAAGCACGGGGAGGGTCACCCGCACATTCTCCGGGTGCAATCCGGATGTTTGCGATTATAAAAATAACGGGAAACGCCGTCCGGAACACCGAGCGGAACATTTTGTTTACAAATTGCGGGGGGATTTTTTTCCTCATTTTCGACAGAAATTTGCTGACTTCCAGAAGGCGATCGGTGTTCCGGTGCAGGGGCAGATCGATCTGGATGGATTTATGTATGGAAAGACCGGAGAAGAAATCCGATAAACATAAATTCCTGGAGAAACTTTCGAATGAATTCGAAAGGAATTTCTCCGGAAGTTCCTCCAGGAATTCCTTCGGAAAATCCTCCAGGAATTCCTCCGGAAGTTCCTCCAGGAATTCCTCCAGGAATTCCTCCGGAAGTTCCTCCAGGAATTCCTCCGGAAGTTCCTCCAGGAATTCCTCCAGAAGTTCCTCCAGGAATTCCTCCAGAAGTTCCTCCAGGAATTCCTCCGGAAGTTCCTCCAGGAATTCCTCCGGAAGTTCCTCCAGGAATTCCTCCGTAAGTTCCTCCAGAAATTCCTCTGCAAGTTACTCCAGGAATTCCTCCGAAAGTTCCTCCAGGAATTCTTCCGGAAGTTCCTGCAGAAATTCCTCCGGAAGTTCCTCCAGGAAGTCCTCCGGAAGTTCCTCCAGGAAGTCCCCCGGAAGTTCCTCCAGGAATTCTTCCGGATGTTCTTCCAGGAATTCCTCCGGAAGTTTCTCCAGGAATTCCTCCGAAAGCTCCTCCTCGAATTTTTCCTGAAGTTCTTCCAGAAATTCCTCCGGAAGATCCTCCAATCATTCCTCCGGAAGTTCCCTCAAGAATTTCTTCGAAGAAATTGTTTTGGGGGAATTCCTCTGAATGTTCCTTCAAGAATTCATTCGAAAGTTTCTCCAGGAATTCCTTCGCAAATTCCTCCGGGAACTCCGGAGTTCCTTCAGGAATTCCTCCCGAAGTTCCTTCAAGAATTCCTCCGGAAGTTCCTCCAGAAACTCCTCCGGAAGTTCTTCCAGGAATTCCTCCGGAAGGTCCTCCAGGAATTCCTCCGGAGGTTCCTCCAGGAATTTCTCCGGAAGTTCCTCCAGGAATTCCTCCGGAAGTACCTCCAGGAATTCCTCCGGAGGTTCCTCTAGGAGTTCCTCCTGAAGTTCCTCCAGAAATTCCTCGGAAGTTCCTCCAGAAATTCCTCGGAAGTTCCTCCAGGAATTCCTCGGGAAGTTCCTTCAGGAATTCCTCCGGAATCTCCTTCAGGAATTCCTCCCGAAATTCCTTCAGGAATTCCTCTGGAAGTTCTTCCAGGAATTCCTCAGGAAGTTTCTTCAGGAATTCCTCTGGAAGTTCTTTCAGGAATTACTCCGGAAGTTCTTTCAGGAATTCCTCCGGAAGTTCCTTCAGGAATTCCTCCGGAAGTTAGCGTTAGCGTTAGCGTTAGCGTTGTTACGGTATACTTCGTAGATTGGACACTAGTGATACTCATGTTTCTTATGGAATCCTTATCCAGATTGCTATCGGAAATCAAGGTGGGGAGTTACCCTTGATTCCAATCTAAGATAAAAATGGCATAAGCATGAGGATTACTACTCCCGGCCACGCCCATCTTTACCGTAACTAGGGATAGGAAAGGAAATGTTGATGTAGAACTTACTTAACGAGAGGCCCCCGACTTGGCGACGCCCTCATAAGTTCTACGGAGTTGGTGGTTTGGTAGGGTAAGGTAGGTCATGGAGGTTTGCCTCAAGCTGGCAATTCGACCCACAGATTATGTTGTTTACCTGTTTTTATTTAAACTCTTGCCAGCCGGCTGTCGAAAGAGTATGCTAATATCAATTTTATTTACAGTTTATTCTTTAAATAATTTACAGACGATTTCTTAACCTCAATCTATCAACAAATATCCGTTGAACAAATCTAAATTTACCAAATTTGTACAATCATAAAATCAAACCATGCCTTTTAAAGATAATTATACTAAACATTTTACAAAGTTTTATTTCAAGTATTTTCGCGATTTCTGATATAAAATTCAATAGCAAACAATCAAACAAAATTAAAATATTCTAGCTAAATTTTACTATTTTGGTCGAGCATGGGTCAGCCGCCTGACACCCGCGTTGACAAATATGTTACATGCTTGCCCCCCACATAAAATAATAACGTGTGCTAATCACTAATGATACTAAAAGATTTAAATGAAATTAGGCATTGTTCCCGCTTATCATTTTAGCACCGCCAGGGGGAACTTGGACTGCCCACTGCACCTTTCTTTCCCTTTCCACAATCAATTTCCATTATTTGTGATATTTCAACGGAAATTATTGGGAATTCTGAAAAGGCAGACAATCAATGCAGTTAGATTGCCAGGTAATACGTGCACATCGTAGCACTGGTGATACATCACAATCGTATATATACAGGAGTATATGCACTATATGATGACATTGACCGGAAGATTAGATAAGCATTTCCCCCTTCAGGAATTCCTCCGGAAGTTCCTCCAGGAAGTCCCCCGGAAGTTCCTCCAGGAAGTCCCCCGGAAGTTCCTCCAGGAATTCTTCCGGATGTTCTTCCGGGAATTTCTCCGGAAGTTTCTCCAGGAATTCCTCCGAAAGCTCCTCCTCGAATTTTTCCTGAAGTTCTTCCAGAAATTCCTCCGGAAGTTCCCTCGAGAATTTCTTCCAAGAAATTGTTTTGGGGGAAATCCTCTGAATGTTCCTTCAGGAATTCCTCCCGAAGTTCCTTCAAGAATTCCTTCGGAAGTTCCTTCAGAAACTCCTCCGGAAGTTCTTCCAGGAATTCCTCCGGAAGGTCCTCCAGGAATTCCTCCGGAGGTTCCTCCAGGAATTCCTCCGGAAGTTCCTTCAGGAATTCCTCCGTAAGTACCTCCAGGAATTCCTCCGAAAGTTCCTCCAGGAGTTCCTCCTGAAGTTCTTCCAGAAATTCCTCGGAAGTTCCTCCAGAAATTCCTCGGAAGTTCATCCAGGAATTCCTCCGGAAGTTCCTCCAGGAATTCCTCGGGAAGTTCCTTCAAGAATTCCTCCCGAAGTTCTTTCAAGAATTCCTCCGGAAGTTCCTTCAGAAACTCCTCCGGAAGTTCTTCCAGGAATTCCTCCGGAAGTTCCCTCGAGAATTTCTTCGAAGAAATTGTTTTGAAGGAAATCCTCTGAATGTTCCTTCAGGAATTCCTCCCGAAGTTCCTTCAAGAATTCCTTCGGAAGTTCCTTCAGAAACTCCTCCGGAAGTTCTTCCAGGAATTCCTCCGGAAGGTCCTCCAGGAATTCCTCCGGAGGTTCCTCCAGGAATTCCTCCGGAAGTTCCTTCAGGAATTCCTCCGTAAGTACCTCCAGGAATTCCTCCGAAAGTTCCTCCAGGAGTTCCTCCTGAAGTTCTTCCAGAAATTCCTCGGAAGTTCCTCCAGAAATTCCTCGGAAGTTCCTCCAGGAATTCCTCCGTAAGTTTCTCCAAGATTTTCTCTGGAAGTTCCCCTAGAAATTCCTTCCGAAGTTCTTTCAAGAATTCCTCTGGAAGTTCCTTCAGAAACTCCTCCGGAAGTTCTTCCAGGAATTCCTCCGGAAGTTCCCTCGAGAATTTCTTCGAAGAAATTGTTTTGAAGGAAATCCTCTGAATGTTCCTTCAGGAATTCCTCCCGAAGTTCCTTCAAGAATTCCTTCGGAAGTTCCTTCAGAAACTCCTCCGGAAGTTCTTCCAGGAATTCCTCCGGAAGGTCCTCCAGGAATTCCTCCGGAGGTTCCTCCAGGAATTCCTCCGGAAGTTCCTTCAGGAATTCCTCCGTAAGTACCTCCAGGAATTCCTCCGAAAGTTCCTCCAGGAGTTCCTCCTGAAGTTCTTCCAGAAATTCCTCGGAAGTTCCTCCAGAAATTCCTCGGAAGTTCATCCAGGAATTCCTCCGGAAGTTCCTCCAGGAATTCCTCCGGAAGTTCCTCCAGGAATTCCTCCCGAAGTTCTTTCAAGAATTCCTCCGGAAGTTCCTTCAGAAACTCCTCCGGAAGTTCTTCCAGGAATTCCTCCGGAAGGTCCTCCAGGAATTCCTCCGGAGGTTCCTCCAGAAATTCCTCCGGAAGTTCCTTCAGGAATTCCTCCGTAAGTACCTCCAGGAATTCCTCCGGAAGTTCCTCCAGGAGTTCCTCCTGAAGTTTCTCCAGAAATTCTTCGGAAGTTCCTCCAGAAATTCCTCGGAATTTCATCCAGGAATTCCTCCGGAAGTTCCTCCAGGAATTCCTCGGGAAGTTCCTTCAGGAATTCCTCCGGAATCTCCTTCAGGAATTCCTCCGGAATCTCCTTCAGGAATTCTTCCCGAAGTTCCTTCAGGAATTCCTCCGGAAGTTCCTCCAGGAATTCCTCCGGAAGTTCCTCCAGGAGTTCCTCCGGAAGTTCCTCCAGGAGTTCCTCCGGAAGTTCCTCCAGGAATTCCTCCGAAAGTTCCTCCAGAAATTCCTCCGGAAGTTCCTCCAGGAATTCCTCCGGAAGTTCTTCCAGGAATTCCTCCGGAAGTTCCTCCAGGAATTCCTCCGGAAGTTCCTCCAGGAATTCCTCCATAAGTTCCTCCAGGAATTCCTCCGGAAGTTCCTCCAGGAATTCCTCCGGAAGTTCCTCCGGAAGTTCCTCCAGGAATTCCTCCGGAAGTTCCTCCAGGAATTCCTCCGGAAGTTCCTCCAGGAATTCCTCCGGAAGTTCCTCCAGGAATTCCTCCGGAAGTTCCTCCAAGAATTCCTCCGGAAGTTCCTTCAGAAATTCCTCCGGAAGTTCCTCCAGGAATTCCTCCGGAAGTTCTTCCAGGAATTCCTCCGGAAGTTCTTCCAGGAATTCCTCCGGAGGTTCCTCCAGGAATTCCTCCGGAGGTTCTTCCAGGAATTCCTCCGGAGGTTCCTCCAGGAATTCCTCCGGAGGTTCCTCCAGGAATTCCTCCGGAAGTTCCTTCAGGAATTCCTCCGTAAGTACCTCCAGGAATTCCTCCGGAAGTTCCTCCAGGAGTTCCTCCTGAAGTTCCTCCAGAAATTCCTCGGAAGTTCCTCCAGAAATTCCTCGGAAGTTCATCCAGGAATTCCTCCGGAAGTTCCTCCAGGAATTCTTCGGGAGGTTCCTTCAAGAATTCCTCCCGAAGTTCTTTCAAGAATTCCTCCGGAAGTTCCTTCAGAAACTCCTCCGGAAGTTCTTCCAGGAATTCCTCCGGAAGGTCCTCCAGGAATTCCTCAGGAGGTTCCTCCAGGAATTCCTCCGGAAGTTCCTTCAGGAATTCCTCCGTAAGTACCTCCAGGAATTCCTCCGGAAGTTCCTCCAGGAGTTCCTCCTGAAGTTCCTCCAGAAATTCTTCGGAAGTTCCTCCAGAAATTCCTCGGAATTTCATCCAGGAATTCCTCCGGAAGTTCCTCCAGGAATTCCTCGGGAAGTTCCTTCAGGAATTCTTCCGGAATCTCCTTCAGGAATTCCTCCGGAATCTCCTTCAGGAATTCCTCCCGAAGTTCCTTCAGGAATTCCTCCAGGAATTCCTCCGGAAGTTCCTCCAGGAATTCCTCCGGAAGTTCCTCCAGGAATTCCTCCGGAAGTTCCTCCAGGAATTCCTCCGGAAGTTCCTCCAGGAGTTCCTCCGGAAGTTCCTCCAGGAGTTCCTCCGGAAGTTCCTCCAGGAGTTCCTCCGGAAGTTCCTCCAGGAATTCCTCCGGAAGTTCCTCCAGGAATTTCTCCGGAAGTTCCTCCAGGAATTTCTCCGGAAGTTCCTCCAGGAATTTCTCCGGAAGTTCCTCCAGGAATTTCTCCGGAAGTTCCTCCAGGAATTTCTCCGGAAGTTCCTCCAGGAGTTCCTTCAGGAATTCCTCCGGAAGTTCCTTCAAGAATTCCTCCGGAAGTTCCTCCAGAAACTCCTCCGGAAGTTCTTCCAGGAATTCCTCCGGAAGGTCCTCCAGGAATTCCTCCGGAAGTTCCTTCAGGAATTCCTCCGGAAGTACCTCCAGGAATTCCTCCGGAAGTTCCTCCAGGAGTTCCTCCGGAAGTTCCTCCAGGAGTTCCTCCGGAAGTTCCTCCAGGAGTTCCTCCTGAAGTTCCTCCAGAAATTCCTCGGAAGTTCCTCCAGAAATTCCTCGGAAGTTCCTTCAGGAATTCCTCCGGAAGTTGCTCCGGAGTTCCTCCAGGAATTCCTCCGGAAGTTCCTCCGTAAGTTACTCCAGGAATTCCTTATCAAATTCCTCCGGGAACTCCGGAGTTCCTCCAGGAATTCCTCCAGAAGTTCCTTCAAGAATTCCTCCGGAAGTTCCTTCAGAAACTCCTACGGAAGTTCTTCCAGGAATTCCTCCGGAAGGTCCTCCAGGAATTCCTCCGGAAGTTCCTTCAGGAATTCCTCCGGAAGTACCTCCAGGAATTCCTCCGGAAGTTCCTCCAGGAGTTCCTCCAGGAGTTCCTCCGGAAGTTCCTCCGGAAGTTCCTCCAGGAGTTCCTCCTGAAGTTCCTCCAGAAATTCCTCGGAAGTTCCTCCAGGAATACCTCCGGAAGTTCCTCCAGGAATTCCTTGGGAAGTTCCTTCAGGAATTCCTCCGGAATCTCCTTCAGGAATTCCTCCGGAAGTTCCTCCAGGAATGCCTCCGGAAGTTCCTCTAGGAATTCCTCCAGAAGTTCCTCTAGGAATTCCTCCGGAAGTTTCTCCAGGAATTCCTCCAGAAGTTCCTCCAGGAATTCCTCCGGAAGTTTCTCCAGGAATTCCTCCGGAAGTTCCTCCAGGAATTCCTCCGGAAGTTCCTCCAGGAATTCCTCCGGAAGTTCCTCCGTAAGTTACTCCAGGAATTCCTTAGCAAATTCCTCCGGGAACTCCGGAGTTCCTTCAGGAATTCCTCCCGAAGTTGGTTCAAGAATTCCTCCGGAAGTTCCTCCAGAAACTCCTCCGGAAGTTCTTCCAGGAATTCCTCCGGAAGGTCCTCCAGGAATTCTTCCGGAAGTTCCTTCAGGAATTCCTCCTGGAAGTACCTCCAGGAATTCCTCCAGGAGTTCCTCCTGAAGTTCCTCCAGAAATTCCTCGGAAGTTCCTCCAGAAATTCCTCGGAAGTTCCTCCATGAATTCCTCCTCCTCCTGAACCATAAGACCATGCCTTGAGTTCTATTAAACTGTTGTTTAATCTTCCTGCATGGACATAGTGGTACCATCTGCTTATATGCCACTAGAATGGAATGAAACAGAGCGGTGTCACCAATCTTCCAGAAAATGAGGAAAATCATGCTATTATACCTGATATATCATAAATACAAACCGCCCATAAATTGAGAACTGTGTATATACAAGAAATGTTTAGATTTATCTTCTTTATTCTGCCCAAAGCTTTATCTAATGAATTTTGGCTTCAAACGCAGTTTTAGAACTCGGATATTTCCGATATTTTATTATTCAATACTGGAAATTATTCCATAATCATAAACTAGTTAGTGTTAGCTTTATCCTTTCTTACATTTGAATTAATAAAAGCTTTATGTAACATTCAGAAAATAATCATTTTCATGCCAAAACCTATATAATAAGATATCAAACGATAAAGATCAGTCGGGCATGCATAGTCTATGAAGCTAAGAAGTAGTGTTTACCTGCGGAACTCTCTTCAATAGCTAACACTCTCGTCCATAGTCGGAAATCTCGTCAATAACTTCCTCAAGAAGGCTAAAGACTCTATGTTTGATTCAATTTAGATCCAGTTGAATAGGAGAACTTTATAAATCAAAGATTTTAGTCTTTACGTTAGCTCAACATATAATTTGGTTTTCCTCTCTCATACGGCGGGCAGACTTGCGTATGCAATTAAAGGGAATTGGCTCCAAAAAACGGATACATGATATCATGTAACATCTATTTTTTCCCAATTTTGTAAAATGTTGGTATACATAAGTTTTCGGGGGGCTCCTATTTGTCAATGTGTCACACAAACAGGCACATAAAGTTTGAATAATTTCTTGTGGCACCAGAAACGTTTGATATATTTGAAGATTATGAAGAGCTTCAAACGGTCCTTAAATCTGAAATTGAATTAAAAATTAGTCAGATTTACAGAATAATTCGCTAAGGTTTCGAATTTCCAAACAGTAATTATTGTTGATGAAAACCAAACAACAATTTTGCTGTTATTGACAACGAACAAAATCAATACTTGCTTTAACAGGAATTACAGTTCAGTGTTTGGAAGCAGTTAATGTCAAACTTTTTATAGCAGCCGCCATTATGGCGAGCGTGGAAAGCTGGATACAGTCAAAGCAGCCATTAACGCCGCAGAGGAGAAAAACGTCGGATAAATGGGACGATTTCGACGGAACGATTGGTTCGACGAAGAGTTCAGACAGATTCTGAAGAAGAAGGACGCAGCGCGAGCGGTCGCCCTGAAGCAAGGTACCCGGCAGAACGTGGAACGTTATAGACGAAAGCGGAGACAGCAGACCTACCTTTTTCAGGAGAAGAAACGCCACCTGGAAGAAGCGAGGAGGAGATGGAACAGCTGTGCCGTCCTCAAGAAACACGCAAGTTCTATCAATTCCTGAAGGAACTGTCGGAGGAATGTCAAGAGAAACTTTCGGAGAAATGTCGGAAGGAACTTCCTGAGGAATTCCTGGAGAAAATTTCTGAGGAACTTCCGGAGGAATTCCAGGAGGAACTTCCGGCGGAATTCCTGGAGGAACTTCCGGCGGAGTTCCAGGAGGAATTTCCGGGAGAATTCCTGGAGGAACTTCCGGAGGAATTCCTGGAGGAACTTTCGGAAGAATTCCTGTAGGAGCTTCCGGAGGAATTCCTAGAGGAACTTCCGGAGCAATTCTTGCAGGAACTTCCTGGAGTAACTTTCGGAGGAATTCCTGGAGGAACTTCCGGAGGAATTCCTGGAGGAACTTCCGGAGGAATTCCTGGAGGAACTTCCGGAGAAATTCCTGGAGGAACTTCCGGAGGAATTATTCCGGAAATTTCCAGGAATTCCTATTCCTGGAGGAACTTCCGGACGAATTCCTGGAGGAATTTCCGGAAGGAATACCAAGAAGTCCTCAGGAAGTTCCTCCAGGAATTATTCCGGGAAATTTCCAGGAAGTTTTTCCAGGAATTCCGCCGGAACTTCCTCCCGGAATTCTTTCAGAAGTTTCTCCAGAAATTCTTTAGAAGAATCCTTCCTCCGGAAGCTTCTTCACGAAGTCCTCTGAAAGGTTCTCCAGGAATTGTTTCGGAAGTACATCCATGAATTCATTGGGAAATAGCACCAGGACTTCTCCGGACAGTTCTTCAAGGAATTCATCCAGGATTTCCCCGAAAGTTACTACAGGAATTCTCCATCGAATTTCTCCGATAACTTTCTTAAAGAAGTGCTCCGGATGTTCCTCCAGAAATTCTTCAGGAAGTTCCTCCAGAAATTCTTTCGGAAGTTCCTTCAAAAATTCCACGGAAGTTCTGCCAGGATTTCCACTGGAAGATCCTCCTGGAAATCCTCCGGAAGTTTCTCCTGAAGGTCTTTCGGATGTACCTCTAGAATAGCCTCCGGAAGTTACTTAAAGAATTCCTACACACTTAACTCATTTTACAGTATTCGGTAAATTTTACCGAAATCTCAACAGCAGAACTGTTCGGTAATTTTTTTTACAGATTTTTTGTAATTTTTTCCATTGCTCAACTGTCAAAATCACCGAAAATCAGTAAAATTATTTACCGAACAGTTCTGCTGTTGAGATTTCGGTAAAATTTTACCGAATTCGGCGATTTATTTGAAGTGTGTACGGCAGTTCCTCCGGAAATTACGCTATGAATTCCTTCGGAAGTTACTCCAGGAATTACTCCTGAGGTTAGTCCAGAAATTCTTGCTGAAGTTCTTCCAGGAATTGTTCCGCAAGTACCTCCAGCAATTCTTTTGGAAGCGCCAGGAAATTCTCCAGAAGTTCCCTCAATAATTCCTCCGAAACATTATCCAGGAAATTCCTCGGATGTTAATCCCGGAATTACTACGGAAGTTTCTCCAGAAATTCCTTCAGTAGTTCCTTCTGAAATTTCTTCAAAAATTTCTCCAGGGTTTCTTCCAAAAGTTCTTCCATGAATTTCTCCTGGAGATTCTCCAGGAATTCCTCTGGAAATTCCTCCTTGAATTCCTCTATGAAAATTAGGAATTTCTAGGAATTTCTGTTAAAGTTCCCTCAGGAATTTCTCTGGAAATCTTAGATGATCCTCTAGCAATAATTCCTCAAGTACATTCGAAACATTCTCAAGAAAATTCTTCATGAATTTCTACAAGAATTCCTCCGAAAAATCTGCAATAATTCCTCCGGAAAAGACTAGACGGAGCAATTATCTCCAGAAATGTCTCTGGAAGTTCCTCCAGGAATTCTTCCGACAGTACCTGAAGTAAATTCTCTGATATATCCTTCTAGAATACCTCCATGTCTCTGTAGCAAATCTTTTGAAAGTTCATTTCAAAGAATATTGACCTCTTGATACTCACACCGTTGTAAAAATCACAATACTTTCCAAAAAACCACAAGACTCCGGTCTGCGTGAGTGGTTCCGGTCTATGCGAGTTCCAAAAGGTTAGGGAAATTCTCCAAAAATTCCTTCAAAGTTCCTCCAGGAATTCCTCCCAAAAATTTTCCAGGAATTCTTCAGGATATTTCTACAGAAATATTTCCAGGAACTCCTTCTCAAGTTCTTTCAATAATACCTACGGAAAACCATTCAATAATTCCTCCGGAAAAGAATCCTCCTTTGGAGAATCCTACAAGAAAATTTCGGAAACATTTCTGCGAGTTCTTCCAGGGTATCCTACGATAGCTCCTCAAGGAATTCCTCTGGAATTTCTTTCAAATATAACGTTGAAGTTCCTCTAGGAATTCTTGCAAAAGTTTATTCGGAAGAATTTCATGGAAATTCATCTGGAATTTCTCCGAAAGTCCTCCAGAACATCCTCTAGGAATACTTTCGTAAGGAAAATACTAAATAAAATAGGAAATACTCCGGAAGTTCATTCAAGAACTCTTCTGGAAGTTACTTCAGGAATTCCTCCGGAAGTTTCTCCAGAAAATCCTCTGAAAGTTCCATAGAAATTTCTCTAGGATTTCGCAGGAAATTACTCCATGAATTCCTGTGACAGTTACTTCAGGAATTTCTCCGTTATTTTAAACAGGAATTGTTTATAGAATTTCTCCGAAAATTTCTCTAAAAAGTCCTCCAGAAATTCATCTAGTAACTCTTCCGGAACATTCTCCAAGAATTTCTCCAGAAAGTCTTTGGGAAGTACCTCTTGATAGCCTCTGGAAGTTCCTTCCTTCCTACTACCTTCGAAGTCACTGAATTCCTTTGTAAGTTCCATCAGGGATTCCTCCGGAAGTTTCTCCAGAAATTCCTCCGGTAGTTCCTCCTGGCATTCCTCCGGAAGAACATTCAAGTGATTTTCTGGAAGTATCTTCGGAAGATTCTCCAGGAATTACAAGTTCCTCCAGGTATTCTTCCGTAAGTTTCTGAAGAAATTCCTCCGAAAGTTCATTCAGGAATACTTCTGGCATCCTATAGGAATTTCTCAGAAAGTTTATCTGCGAGTTTTCCAGGAAATCCTTCGAAAGTTCCTCCAGAATTCTTTCGAAAGTAACTCCAGGAAGTCCTATGGAATTTATTTAAAAAAAACATGCAAAAACCATGGAGTTCCAATAGCAATATCTGAAAAGTTCATTCAGGAATTCCTCTTGAAGTTTCTTCACCCATTCCTTCGAAAAATCCTCCATAAATCCTCCATCAGAGATTCCTGGATGAACTTCCCGAGGAATTCCTGGAGGAACTTCCGGAGAAATTCCTGGAAGATTTCCCAGAGGAATTCCTGGAGGAATTTCCGGAAAAATTCATGGATGAACTTCCGGCGGAATGTCGGGAGGAACTTTCGGAGGAATGTATGGAGGAACTCCTAGAGCAGTTTCCGGAGAAACTCATGGAGGATGGAGGATTTCTGGAGGATTTTTCGAAGGAATGGGTGAAGAAACTTCAAGAGGAATTCCTGAAGGAACTTCTGAAGGAGTTCCTGGACAATCATCCGGAGAAATTCCTGGAGGAACATTCGGAGGAATTCTTGAAAGAACTTCCGGAAGATTGTCTGGAGGTACCTCAAAAACAATTCCTGGAAGTACTTGCGTAACATTTCCTTGAGGAAATCCTGGATATACGTTCGGAAAACTTTTGTAGGGATTGCTGGAGGAATTACGGGTGGAAATTCCGGAGGACTTGCTGGAGTAATTTCGGAGAATTTCCTAAAGTATTTTCTTGAACAGTTTTTTTATGAACTTTCGGAAAATTTTCTGGAAGTACTTACGAAAGAATTTCCGGGGAACTTTCGGTAGAATCTTTGAAGGAACTTTCGGAGGAATTCCTGGAGAAAATTCCGATGAAATGCTTGGAGAAACATCCGGAGGAATTCCTGTAGTAACATGCGCCAACATTCCGTGAGAAACTTTTGAAGCAACTTCCGTAGGATTGTACTGCAAGTACTTCGGAATGAATTCCTTGAAGAACTTTGGAAGGAATTCCAGGAGGAACTTCCGGAGGAATTTCTGTAGGATCCTTCCAAACTATTCCGGATGGAACTTCCGTAGGATTTGGACCCTGGAGGAACTTGCGAAAAAATCCCTAGAAAAACATTTGGAGGAAGTCTGGAAGAATTTTCTTAAAATACTTTTCTGTGAACTTTTGTAAGAATTGCTAGAGGAACTTCGGGTTTTTGTGAAGGGAATTTCAGAGGACTTCCCGGAGGTAATGTCGGAGGAATTCGCGAAGGAACTTCCGGAGAAATTTCTGGACCAACTTGAGGAAGAATAGTTATATTTGTTTCAAGAGGAATTTCTCCATGAACTTACGGAGGATTTTTTGTAGAAATTTCTGGAGGATTTTCTCAAGAAACTTTCGAGTGTTTATGTGGAGATATTGCTAAAGGGTTGATTTCCAGAGAAATTATCGAGGGAACTTCCGGAGGACTACTTGAAGGAAATTCCGGAGTAATTCCTTAAATTACTTCCAGAAGAGTTCTTGTATGAATTCCATGGAGGTACATACGAAAGAATTCATGGGGAAACTTTCAGAAGAATTCCTGGTGGAATTTCGTAGTGATTGCCGGAAGAATTTCGACTGAACTTTTCAGATATTGCTATTGGAACTCCATGGTTTTTTCATGGTTTTTTGAAATAAATTCCATAGGACTTCCTGGAGTTACTTTCGGAGGTATTCTGGAGAAACTTTCGAAGGATTCCCTGGAAAAACTCGCCGGTAAACTTTTGGAGAAATTCCTATAGGATGCCGGAAGTATTCCTGAACGAGGAATTTCTGGAGGAATTTCTTCAGAAACTTACGGAGGAATGCCTGGAGGAACTTGTAATTCCTGGAGAATCTTCCGAAGATACTTCCAGAAAATCACTTGAATGTTCTTCCGGAGGAATGTCAGGAGGAACTACCGGAGGAATTTCTGGAGAAACTTCCGGAGGAATTCCTGATGGAACTTACAAAGGAATTCAGTGACTTCGAAGGTAGTAGGAAGGAAGGAACTTCCAGAGGCTATCAAGAGGTACTTCCCAAAGACTTTCTGGAGAAATTCTTGGAGAATGTTCCGGAAGAGTTACTAGATGAATTTCTGGAGGAATTTTTAGAGAAATTTTCGGAGAAATTCTATAAAATATTCCTGTTTAAAATAACGGAGAAATTCCTGAAGTAACTGTCACAGGAATTCATGGAGTAATTTCCTGCGAAATCCTAGAGAAATTTTGGAACTTTCAGAGGATTTTCTGGAGAAACTTCCGGAGGAATTCCTGAAGTAACTTCCAGAAGAGTTCTTGAATGAACTTCCGGAGTATTTCCTATTTCCTTACGAAAGTATTCCTGGAGGATGTTCTGGAGGACTTTCGGAGAAATTCCAGGAGAATTTCCATGAAATTCTTCCGAATAAACTTTTGCAAGAATTCCTAGAGGAACTTCAACGTTCACACTAAGTTCAGCTCGGCATTTTTTGATTCTTTTACCGAGATCCGCACAGCCGAGCGCTCGGTTCGTGACTTTTTGCTGATATCTCAGCTGAAAAAGCAATTTGTTTACTGCGGCTCTCAAAGGAGCCGCCGTAATCATACGTCCATTCAGCCGATATTTCAGCTAATGAACTTTAACCGAGATTTGCACAGCCGAGATCGGTGGATAATTTTAAGTGTGTTTCATTTGAAAGAAATTCCAGAGGAATTCCTGAAGGAGCTATCGTAGGATACCCTGGAAGAACTCGCAGAAATATTCACGAAATTTTCTTGTAGGATTCTCCAAAGGAGGATTTTTTTCCGGAGGAATTATTGTATGGTTTTCCGTAGGTATTATTGAAAGAACTTGAGAAGGAGTTCCTGGAAATATTTCTGTAGAAATATCCCGAAGAATTCCTGGGAAAATTTTGGAAGGAATTCCTGGAGGAACTTTGAAGGAATTTTTGGAGAATTTCCCTAACCTTTTGGAACTCGCATAGTCCGGAACCACTCACGCAGACCCGCAGTTTTGTGGTTTTTAGGAAAGTATTGTGATTTTTACAACGGAGTGAGTATCGAGAGGTCAATATTCTTTGGAACGCACTTTCAAAAGAATTGCTACAGAGACATGGAGGTATTCTAGAAGGATATATCAGAGAATTTACGCCAGGTACTATCGGAAGAATTCCTGGAGGAACTTCCAGAGACATTTCTGGAGGTACTTGCTCCGTCTAGTCTTTTCCGGAGGAATTATTGTAGGTTTTTCGGAGGAATTTTTGTAGAAATTTATGAAGGATTTTCGGAGAAATTCTTGAGGGAACTTTAACAGAGATTCCTAGACGTTTCTCATGGAGGAATTCAAGGAGGAATTTCCAAAGGAATTCCTGGAGAATCTCCAGGCGGAATTCATGGAAGAACTTTTGGAGGAGTTCCTGGAGAAACTTTCGAAGGAATTTCAGAAGGAACTACTGAAGGAATTTCTGGAGGAACTTCCGTAGTAATTCCGGGATTAACATCCGCGGAATTTCCTGGACAATATTTCGGAGGAATGATTGAGGGAACTTCCGAGGGTTTCCTGGCGCTTCCAAAATATTTGCTGGAGCTACTTCCGAAACAATTCCTGGACTAACCTCTGGAGTAATTCCTGGAGTAACTTCCGAAGGAATTCGTGGTGTAATTATCGGAGGAATTCTTGGAGGAACTTCCGTAGGAATTCTTTAAGTAACTTCCGGAGGCTATTCTGGAGGTTCATCCGAAAGACCTTCTGCAGAAACTTCCGGAGGATTTCCAGGAGGATCTTCCAGTGGAATTCCTCGCAGAACTTCCGTGGAAGCTTTGAAGGAACTTGCGTAAGAATTCGTGGAGGTACTTCCTGAAGAATTTCTGGAGGAACTTCTTGACGACTTCTTTGAGGAAGTTATCGGAGAAATTCTATTGAGAATTCCTGTTGAAACTACCAGAGAAATTTCTGAAGCAACTGTCTCAGGAATTTCTGTAGTAACTTTCGGGGAAATCCTGGAGGAATTCCTTGAGGAACTGTCCGGAGAAGTTCCTGGTGCTATTTCCGAATGAATTCATGGATGTACTTTCGAAACAATTCTTGGTGGAACTATCAGAGGACTTCATGAAGAAGCTTCCGGAGGAATTCCTGGAGGAACTTCCGGAGGAATTCTTCTAAAGAATTTCTGGGGAAACTTCTGGAAGAATTCCGGGAGGAAGTTCCGGCGGAATTCCTGGAAAAAGTTCCTTTGAATTCCTGGAAATTTCCCGGAATAATTCCAGGAGGATTTTCCTGAAGTCTTATTGGGGGAATTTCCCGAGGAAGCCTTGGAGGAAGTTTCCAGAGAAATTCTATGAAGAATTACTGTTGAAACTACCGGAGAAATCTCTGAAGCAACTGTCATAAGAATCCCTGCAGAAACTTCTGGGGAAATCCTGGAGGAATTCCTTGAGGAAGTTCCAGAGGAATTCTTCTTATACTTATTGGCATTACATCGCACACTGGAACATTGCCACCTCGCAGCTTAATGTTCATTAAGGCCTTCCACAGTAATCAACTGTGGGGTTTCTATGCCAAGTTACCATTTTTTGCATTCGTATATCATGAGACTAACACGATACTTTTATGCCCAGGGAAGTCGAGACAATTTCCAAATCGAGAATTTCCTAGACCGGACCGGGAATCGAACCCAGCCACTCTCAGTATGCTCTTGCTTTGTAGCATCGCATCTTACCGCACGGTTTAGGAATTTCTGAAGTAATTTACAGAAATTTCTTCTATGAACTGCCGGAGTATTTCCAGAAGGTACTTACGGAAGAACTCCTGGAGGAGCTTTACGGGAATTACTGGATGAAGTTTTGCAGGAATTTCTGGAGGAACTTACGGAGGACGTCTTGAAAAAATGTGGAGGAATTCCATTAAAATTCTATCGAATTAACTTTTGCAGAAACTGCCAGAAGGACTTCGAAGTGTTCGAGAAGGAAATTTCTGAGGACTTCCCGGATGTACTTTCGGTGGAATTACTGGATGAACTTTCGGATAAATTACTAGAGGAGCTTCTGGAGGAATTCCTGTAGAAATATTCGGAGGATGCTTTTAAGAAACTTTCAAATGTACTTTTGGAGATATTGCTAGAGGAACTGGTAAGATTTCTGACTGTAGGAACTTCGGAGAAATTCCCAAAGGTTCTTCTGGAGGAATTCTTGGAGGTACTTCCAGGGGAGTTTCTGGAAGAACTTTCGAAGGAATTCGTGGAGAAACTTCTGGAGGAATTTCTGAAGGAGCTCATGGAGGAATTCCTGAAGAAACACCCTGGGAATTACTGGAGTAACATCCACAGAATTTCCTCGAAGGAGTCCTGGAAACCCTTCCGGAGGAATTTCTGGATAAACTTCCAGAGGAATTCTTGGAGGAACTTCTGCTAGAATCAATGGAAATACTTACGGTAAAATTTCTTTCGGAAGTTGTAATGAAATTCCAGAAGGAAGCTCTGGAGCAAAAAAAAACAAGGGATTTTATTTCCTGGGAAATATAATGATTTTAATTTTTTCTTAGAAGTCTCTTGAAAAATTTCAAACTTTTTAGCGATATCCAGAAAATGTCTGATATTAATACAAAAACGCCCAATATCTACAAGGAATTCCCACCTATTTGGTAAGTTAATTTCCAAAAATATTAAGGAATTGTTAAAAAAATACTAAAATACAGAGATAATTAAAAAAATGCCAATGCAAAGAAATTCTCATGAATGTGTATATTTCGTGATATTCTGAAATCCTGATAAAACCTCACATATTTCCAGTAAAACCCTGAATTATTTACGATTTTTAATTTATCTTCAATGTCCAAAAACTCATTTATTTAGATCCTAAGAATATCCTGAATACTGCAGAAGGCTTCAGGAATTTATCATAATCAATTTTAAGTTAATGTGCTGGAATTATGGGGCTATATACCGAATTAATTACCTTTTACTTGAAGATACTGAACGTTTTATTGCTACCAGTAAGCATTTCGCCCTTTAAAGGAAGCATCACATTAGATAACGGACCAACGTTACCAGCATGTAACGTCTTTGGCTCTGCCGAACAATGTTTTCTTACAAAATATATAGCGACTGAGGTGGTAATCGCACTCATCCCATGAATGGTAATGCAGCACAATGCCTTTTGATTGCATGTAAACACTAATCACACGGCCATGAAGCCCGTCAACTATCTTCCTTACACGCTGAAACTCAAGTTACCCATTTCTGTCTGCTGTAAAACTCATAGTTTTTTTTTTAAGTTCAGGCATAGCATAGCTCGTTTAATAAGTTGTGCCATCAAGTTATACCACTGAACTTAAAAAATGGGTAAATTTTACTACAACGAAAAAGAGATAGCATGTAAAAAGTACTTAAGCCCCAAACGCAATACAACGGAACGGCGACGGAAACCGCAAATTTGACAGAAAATATATGGGCTAACTGTCAAATTTTCCGTTTCCGTCGCCGTTCCGTTGTATTGCGTTTGGGGCTTTAATCATGGGATGAGTGCTCAATCAATCGGTTTCTCGAAGCAAAGCGTATACACTGGATTCTGTTTTTACGTGATTTACATTTTCTCAATTTTCCACTCGTCCTAAATATTTAACGCATATTAATTATCATGTGATTTTTCTTTGATTTATCCTGAATTTTTTGAAACATGTTGCGAGGATTTTGGTGGTAAATTGAAGTCACACGATCAAAAATTCGAGCGAAAAAAAATCGTGTAAAAACAGAATCCTGTGTACTTAAATTCCGATCACTTCTGCAGAAGAAAAAAAATACCACTAAAATTCACGGCACTACCAAAAATCTACACAATTTTATTGTCAAAAAACCATCGACTCAACTGATACACACATAACCATTATAACCACACATCCATTATGTAGGTAGATGTTTTTCTCAGTGTACACATCGTAAACAAAAAGCCCAACCGAAACAAATGTGTTGCTTTCTTCCCGCCGCGAAAAGCAACGATACAAAACAAAACAAACCCCACGCACTGCCGAATTAATCATCATTCGCTTTGTATGATTCTATGTATCGCGAAGAATAACAACCCGAATTGCCTGCGCAACGCTAATGAATTCCGATTGTCCACTGTATGAACAAAAAACATTCAACTGTCGCTTCCCCACGAACTACACGGTACAAATAAATTTCGATTATTCAAAACACACTACCAGAGTGTATGTAATTAAGAGTGGCGACATCCCGAGCAGGAGAAATTGGCTAAATAATACTTAATTCTGTAATTGATACCTTACTCTGTTATGAACTAGCCCTGGATAAGAGGTAAAATACCAAAGGAATAATACCAAAAACTAATATGTACAATACTTAAGCCATAACAAACTCAGTTATTAAATTGAATTTCAATACCAAATGCATAACCAATTATTATTCGTTTGGTATTAAAATACCTAAGCATGGTATGCCTCACATATTCTGCATATAAATTTTTGGTATTATTTTTTGGTATTTTACCTCTTATGCAAGGCTAAATCATACCAATTTCTGTTATCGAGGTCGTCGCTCCTGCTCGGGATGTGCCGTATTTGACAGGTCTCCTGCTCGTTTGGAACACGATTTCGTATGGGAATGACAGATGAATTTTGATCCAATTCTGACAGTGTCGCCACTCTTAATAACATACACTCTGCACCCTACAATTGTTAGTAAACGGAAATCATGGAGAGCCTATAAATGAGTTAAAATAGATTCAGCAGCTTGTATTTTGAAATTACCAGTGGATAGTACATAGTATGGGCCCTCCTTAGCCGTGCGGTAAGACGCGCGGCTAAAAAGCAAGACCATGCTGAGGGTGGGTGGGTTCGTTTCCCGGTGTCGGTCTAGGCAAATTTCGGATTGGAAATTGTTTCGACTTCCCTGGGCATTAAAGTACGATATACGATATGATATACGAATGCAAAAATGGTAACCTGGCTTAGAAACCTCGCAGTTAATAACTGTGGAAGTGCTCAATGAACACTAAGCTGCGAGGCGGCTCTGTCCCAGTGTGGGGATGTAATGCCAATAAGAAGAAGAAGAAGAAGAAGAAGAAATACATATTATAATATAGATAGTAGAATCTATCCATAATCTATCTATAATATTATAAGTATTATAATAAACATTGTAATTAAACATCTTATTAATACTCCTCCGACCAAGATAGGTTTTATTTTCACTGATCCGATTTGAACAATTTTGGGACTCACAAATCTTCCCGTCCATCAAGATTTGTTTGAGATGTCGAGACCTCCGATCGGATCAAAAATGACCTTTGATGTTCATGATAGTATTAGTAAGATATTTCTGAATCCATAGATTTAGAAAGGTGTCGTCTTCTACAAACTTGTTCAGGAGGTCAATACTATACTGTTGCAGATCATATTATTTCGGAACTCGTCCATTTGGCGGCGCTATAGTGTATATAAAAAACTCGTTGAGTTAAATATTTCGGAATATTCAGAAAGTTGCCGTCTTTAACCATTTTTATAGCAGCTTAAAACCATTTTATTAACCATATATTATTTTGAAACCCATCCGCTTGGTGGTGTTAAGGCTCCGTCAGACGTTGCAAGCAAATCACTCGTGCGAGCGAATGATTTCTGAGAGCACTTGCAATTGCAGTCACACGTAGCAGTTTTTTACTTTTAGCAAATGCCAGATTTACTCTCATGCAAATATAAACAAAAACGAAAAACTTGTTTTTCGGCCACAGAATCTAATTTCATTCCTATTTTTGCAGTGCAACACTGCCACCTGAAAACATTTTCACTTTTGCGAGCGAAAAATTTGCTAGTGCTGCACTAGCAAGCGCAATTTCATTTCTGCGAGTTGAAAATTTTTAACGCTTAGCAGTCACACATTGCAAGCGAGCGTTTGCTTACGAGTTGTCATTTGTTTGCATGCAATCACTTTCAGTGTAGTCAGACAGGCAAATTTTCGACAGTTGTCACTTTCTGCGAGCAAAATGCTCGTTGCGAGTGATTTGCTTGCAACGTCTGACGGCACCTTTAGTATATATGGCAATACTCGTTTGGTTCGAATCCGTAATATTTAGAAAGTTGTCGTCGTCATCAAATTTGTTGATGAAGAACATATTATTCGAGACGAGCCAGCCTCGGGATGAAAGTCTCGGTAATAAAGAATAAAAAACATGTTATTTTTTAGTTCATTCGCTTGGTGGCACAAGCTCCTCTGGAAGACCCTCCAGGAATTCCTACGCAAGTTGCGCTAGCAATTTCTCCGGAAGTTCCTCTTGGAATTCTTCCGGACATTCCTCTGGGAATTCTTCCGCAAATTCTTCTAGTAGTTCCTCTGGAAATTCCTCCAGAAACTCTTTCAAAAGTTCCTTCGGGAATGCCTATGGAAGTTACTCCGGTCATTCCATCGGAAGTTTATTAGGAATTTTCTCAAGAATACCTCCGGGAATTCCTCTGGAAGTTTAAAAAAAAATCATCCAAAAATTCCTCAAGAAATTCCTTCGGTAGATCCTTAGGAAGTTTTTCCAAAAAATCTTCTGGAAGTTGCTCCTGAGATTCCTCCGAAAATTTCTTGATGTTCTTCAGGGAATTTCTATAATAATTCATTTGGAAGCTTCCGGAATTTACATTCTGGCATTCCTCTTGAAGTTCCTCTGTAGATTGCTCCGGAAATTCCTCTCGGAATTCCAACGGAATTTCCTCTGGGAATGTCTCTAGAATTCCACTGGAAGTTTTTTTTTAGAAATTCCTTCGGAAGTTCCTCCAAGAATTCCTCGGGAAGTTCCTCTAGACAATCCTCCGGAAGTTTTGTTCTGGAAGTTCGTCTTAGAACTTCTTGGAAGTTATTCCGGCAATTCTTCTGGAAGTTATTCTGGAAATTTCTCAGGTAGCTCCTCCGGGCCTTCCTTCGGAAGTTCCTCCAAGAATTCCTTCGGGAATTCATCCAGAAATTTCAGGCAGCACTCCTCCGTAAAATGCTCCTCTGGGAATTTCTTTGAAAGTTCCTCAACAAATGACTCCAGAAGTTCTTCAGCAAATTCCATCGGGTGCTCTTCAGGAAATTCCTTCAGAAATTCATCCGGAAGTTCCTCCGGTAATTCTTCCGGACATACTTTAGGAAATTCATCCAAAAATTCATCTGGAAGTTCTTAAGCAAATGCCTACAGAAGATTATCCAGAAGTTCCTCTGGGAAGCTCTACGAAAGTTCACTTAGGAATACCTCCAAAGGTTCTTATGTGAATTCATCCGTAAAATTCCCCTATAATTTCTTTAGAAGCTCTTCAGGAAATTCCCATGGAAGTTGTTCCGGATTCCTCTTGGAATTCTTTTGGAAGTTCCTCTGGAAATTCATCCGAAAGTTCCTTTGGGAATTCCTTCAGAAATTCCTCCCTGAAAATTTGTACAAAACTTCCTCTGGGAATTTCTCTGAAATTTCTAAGGAAATTACAACGAAAATCCCTCCAAAAGATCCTTCGATATATTCTATTAAAGTTCTTCAGGAAATTCCTACGGAAGTTTCTCCGGAGCTCTTTGTGGAATTAATCTTGAAATTCATCCGAGAATTTCTTTGGGAAATCATCCGGAAGTTCCTCAGGTTATTCTCTCGGGAGTCCTTCGAAATTCCTAACGAAATTTCTTCACAAATCCCTCCAGAAGATCACCCTATAATTTCTCTTGAAGTTCTTCAGGAAATTCTTACGGAAGTTTATCCGGGAATTCTTCCGGAAGGTCGTCATAGAATGTCACGGAAGTTCTTCTGGAAATTTCTCCGCAAATTCTTTTGAGAATTTCTTCGGAAGCTCCTCCGGGAACTCCTTCGGAATTCTTCTAGAAGTTTCAACACATTTCCTCCGGAAAATGCTCCTCTGGAAATTCCTCCGGAAGTTTCTCAGCAGATGCCTCCAGAAGTTCTTCAGCGAATTTAATCGGGAACGCTTCCGGAAACTCGCCCAGAAATTCATCCGGAAGTTCTTAAATTCTGCGGAAGTTCCCCCGGGAATCTCTACGAAAGTTCCCCTAGAAATTCCTCCGGAAGTTCTTCTGAACTCTCCTGGATTTTCTCTTGGAATTCTTTCAAAGGTTCATCTAGGAATTCCCCCAGAAGTTCAACTGAGAATCCCCATGGAAATTCCTCCAAAATTTCCTTCGGCAGTTCTCCGAGAAATTCATCCTAAGTTCCTCGGAAAATTACTGCGGATATTGCTCCGAAATTCTCTCCGCAAGTATTTCTCTTGAAGTTCTTCTTACCAATTTAACCCCATGATTTAAGGATGCCACTGAATATTTTGAGGCGAAGCAATTCTAAAAATAAATATTGCAATACCAGTTTGTGAATATTTGTACGTTTAACTGTAGTACATGTTACAGTTAACTCGATAATTATAGATAAATCAACGAATACTCGATAACGATAACGTTGAATCAACGCTCACTTTATCGCCAACGAAGCATCATCGTACAACCGTTATCGTCGTCGTAGTGGGCGTTAAATTAACGATGATAATTTATCTATTAACAACCCTGCATGAACACCTCACCAGGAAAAGAACATCTGAGGTCCACCGTCTGACCGAGATTAAAACATTGCAAGATCGCTTTGGTGAGCACAAAGAAAAGTTTAGGGTCTGTTGCTTTTCCTCTGACCAAGATGCAATTAGGGCGCTCGTATCAAATAAGGTTATCCAATTTTATCGTACTGTATATAGAGTAGTTAGAATATCAAATTTAGTTTTAAGTCTTTTTTCATTAAACAAATCCTTGCTCAGGCTACTATGTAGGATTAACTTCTCCGGTGCGAAAACTTTAATTATATAAAGAAATTAATAATTCTTAAGATCAAGCGCCATGTGGTCAACAAGTTATAATGTAAAATTATTGTTAAAAACAAAAACTAGAAAATAAATACAAATTAATCGTTAAAAAATCGAAGTTTCGTGTGAAAAATCGAAAAAAATGCTCATGAAACTATCTAAAAAAAATGCCTGGAGAACATCTGGAGAAGTTCAGAACAAGTTTCTAGCGAATTTAATTAGAATTTCCTATGGAAATAAAGAAAAAAAAATCTGAATATCTACAAATGGGGCATTTGGCGAATTAGTAGAATATTTCGTCGATATTTATAAGAATTTCTCATGGTAATTAAGAATAGACTGTTAATTTCCTGTAGGAATGCTGAAGAATTTTGTGTAATTTAAATGCACTTCATGTTAAAGTTAATTAAAATTTACAACTTTCTGTAACAATTTACCTTGACAATTTGAGAAAATCCCGTGGAGTTCTAGTAGAAATCTCTTCTTCAGTCTCATTTTCAGTGAAAATTCAAGTAATAAAGTGCTGCGTGCAGAGAATCAGAAGTATTTTCGTGGAAATTCAGAAAAAAATCGCGTTAAAATGAAAAATAATTTTCCTTAGAAAGTCAAAGAAGTAGGTACTATTGTCGATTTGCTTGTGTGAATATAAAAGAATCCCAATAAAGCATTTCCTGATTAAAATAAAAAGATTACCCGTGAAAATTTGTGTAGCATGCTCTAGTCTGATTATAAAGCTGCAGAAAAAGAAATAGGCATCATCCACAAAGTACGTCACGCTTCTAAGGGGGAGGGAAGGGGGTTAGTGTTCCGAGCAGCGTGACGATCTATAAATTAAAGGATTAATACAAAAAGTGAAACGGAGGGGGTAGAGGGCCAATTTTTGCGTGACATATCTTGTGGATCTTTCCATAGTATATTTACTTAAAATATATTCAGTAGTTCCATAATATAGCAAT
>NW_026942850.1:0-65925 GCF_024139115.2 Armigeres subalbatus | reverse complement strand
GATTCAACAACAGTGAAGAATTTTTCGGGAGTGAATAATTGTTCCACGAGAGTTATTATAATTTCCTTGTGCTTAGCGCATCTCGTTATTGTTTAAATATAAGTACATGGATCATATTTTTAAGCAAGGTATATAGAGATCAGTGTTATGGGAATTCTTTCTCACTAGCAGGATTGTTTAGTCCGTGACAATAGTCGAAAAAGAGATGGTTTCTCGGTCTTTGATAACATCGTATGTTCACCGACTTGATATTCATTCCTCAAGATGATCGTATAGATGTGGTTAGAGTCGCTTCGAATTATCAAAATGTTAAATTAACCACATTCTACAATTTCCCGTGCGAGTAGTTCATATTTTCGCGTTGTCCGATTGAAACTTGCCAACCGAAGTGCAAAATATTTTCGTTCCGTTCGTCGGTCTCCATTTTAATTTGACAGCAGTGTGTTTTTTGTGGATGTGCATTTTAATTTTATGGGGTTTTCATTTTGTTGGGAAGAGCGATCCCCCAATCACCACGTCGTTGTTACCACAGAATTCTGCACAGCAGTTGTTTCCGCTCATTTTTCCGAGACCATGGCGTCCCATGATGTGCTCATAGTTAGAGTTGTCGGACCCGATCTTCGCATTGAAGTCGCCCATACAGATCTTGATGTCACCCTTCCTATATAAACGACTTTGAGTTGGCTGTTAAATTAAATAATGCTGTATCATTTCTCCGCTATTACGAATATTATTTTAATAATTTCTTCAATACGAAGTTGATGGCAGACATTACATATTTCTATGGAATTATGTATTACTAACCGTATGGTATGATACGATCGTTTTCGCTCTTGATCGATTGCTCGAGAAAATGTCATCGAACATGATTCTATAAATCTGTATAATATTAACCAAACCATTTTTTGAAATTTGTTTATTTAAAGGCTCACTCGCCGATTTCACCTTCACAGAGCCACTATCTTGCTTAAAGTCATTACAATAACTTTTTTTTAAATAATTTTTTTTCTACGTTAAGGAGTCGTTCAAAAATGACGTCACAGGTTTTAGGGTGGGAGAGGGGGTCCAACATTTTGTGACAGTATACTAGGTGTACAAAAAAGCATGACAGGGGGGAGGGGGTCTAGAAAACTCAAATAGTAGTGGACGTCGGAGGTTCATTTGTTTTGAATTTTGATTGGAGACGCAAGTGAGTCCAGATTGACAGGAAATGCAGTTGATGTACTAAGGAACGATCTCAGAGAACATTGTATTTTGTTCATCGTACTGTAAACCTTTAATTAATTTTGGCTGATTTTTTAAGTCTTCTGTTGGTTCCTGCGAATTCAGGCTCATTTGGGCTTTTTGCACCAGCTTATCCAGTTTTCCGCGAGCGGAAAGGTCAATTCAAGCCTTCTTATATTTCACATTGATCAAAATACTCGGAACGGCGGGTGCAGTTGACCTCCACAAACGTCAAATCAGAGACTAGCCCGCAGGCAAGCTTGCGGCCATTACCGCTCGTGGAAAACTCTGTATCCGATTGAGCTGAAATTTTCTTAAAATATTTTTTCCCTTTCCCAAATACTTTTTGTTACCAATTTCCTTTCGTTACCAATTTCCCCCTTTTAAAAACGATAATATGTTTTTTAGCTGTAACTTTTTTGTCTTTTTTTTTCGCAACTTTCACCAAAAGAAGCGAAATTGATTGAATTTTTAGGAGTTTTATGGATAGGATTGACCACGTTGTTCCAAAGTTATTCCGGATTTAAAATGGGTGTTAGCTCTTGGCCATTTAGCTGAACGCATATTTCGGAAATGATTATTTTAAATATTTTGAATGGAAACGACGCATAAGCTATGCCAAAATCAATCAGGAATTTTATCGGTTCAAAATATGGCCTGTATTCCCGATTCCGGACCTTCCACCGGAACCTGTTACCGGATCACTTTAAGGCTCCCCCAGATCTAGGCGATTTCATCGCCGCGACGGCGACAACTAGTCGCCGCGATTCTATCGTTGAGTCGCTGCAAGCAATGTTCTATTTACGCTCCCATACCAACGGCGACAGAATCGCTGGCGCCAAGCGATAGAATCGCGTCGCGACTGTCGCATCGCGTGTGTTTGGGGGAGCCTTTACGGAAACAGGCGAATATCATCATGCGACGCATCAAGCTTTACGATTTCATAAGTTATGGTTTAGTACTTCCAGGGCCATATTAGAACCGATCGGAACCGGTAAACGATTTTACCGAGTACCGGTTCAAGGGTCAAGTCTTATCTAACCTCATTATTTCAAAAGTTAACGCATTCTATGATGGTTTTGTACTTCCTGGGCCGTATTTGAACCGATTGGAACCGGTGAACTAATTTACCGAGTACCACTTCAAAGGTCAATTTTGGGAAATAAATAAAACGCATCATGCGGCACATCAAATGTCATGATTACAAAATTTATGGCCTTCTATGGTAGTTTTGTATTTCCTAAATCGTATTAAAAAAAATGTGTTGCCAAATTCGAATGGTTTTGTTGCCAAAATCGAATGATGCCAAAATCGAATGAAGTCTGTAGTTAGAAGTGAGAAGTCACCCAAGTAACCAATAAGCACTATATTTCGCCAAATCGACCATATAGTGCTACTTTAATGCTTATGAGTTTTTAAATAGCCGTATAGTGGCCTTATATGGCGGTTTGGCGTAATATAGTGCTAATGGTTACTTGGGCAGTTTTTTCTTTTTTTCTTTATTGCTTCTTCATGCATCCTGCATCCGCCTTCCTTTTTCTTGCTTATTTCTTCTGTATTACAGTCAAACCTCCATGAGTCGATGTTCTATGACTCGATATCGACTCAAGGAAGCAAATTATGCCATATTAAAAAATATTTTCTGGGTTACTGTGATGGTCCCTTCAAACGGCTTTCCAAAGATTTGCTATTCCTCATCTCGATATTTCCATAAGTCGATGGTCCCTTCAATATCGACTCATGGAGGTTTGACTGCAGTCCTTTTTCTTTTTTCCTTCTTTTTTAACCTCCTTCCTTTTTCCTTCTTGTTTCTTCATTCTTCCTACTTGAGACTTTTCTTATCTTTTTCCCCTCTTTCTGCTTCCTTCTTGCTTTCTTGCTCTTCATTTTTCATTCCTTCTTTCTCCTTTTTTTGTTCTTCCTATTTTTTCTTTCTTTTTTCATCCTTCTCCCTTTTTTCTCCCTTTTTTTCTCCCTTGTTTCGCCTTTCTTCTTTCTTCTTCCATATTTCTTTTTTCTTCATATTTTTTTTTGTGATTTTCTATTCCTGTTACCATTTTTCCTTCTTTCTTTCCTCTTTTTTTTCTTCTCGCTTTTCGCTTCCCCTTTTCTTTTTTCTCATTTCTCACATCGCTCTTCTCACTACTCATTTCTCCCTTCATTTTTCTAACTTCTTATTTCTTGCTTCTCACTTTTTATCTCTCACTTCTAACTTCTTTCTCCTCACTCCTCACTTTTCACTTTCCACTTTTCAGTTCTCACTAATCATTTATCGCTTATCACTTTTCACTTTCCTCCTTTCACTTTTCACTTTTCACTTCTAACTTAACTTTAGGCCTAATGATGCTGGCCCAACTCTTAATTGAGATAAAGATAATTTGAATTTATGCCAACTCAGCATTATTGTTGTATGCTAAGTTCAATGTACAATTTTGCTATTCTCATCCAATAACGGATTAGCACCAATAGGTGTGAGGATCATGAAGAAATGATGTTTCACATAGCATTGTCAATTCTCTATTCTCGATATCACTATTTTGCCGTTATCCCCACTAATAGTGTGACATCATATGCGTATAAGCCCTAATAAACTAGATCTTCGAATTAACACATCTGCGCGAAGAGACATTTTTTCCCTAAGTAAGCTTCCGCAAGTCATCACGAATAACAAATTAACTTCAATCAACTATCAGACAGAAATCACAAAAAAAATACTAAAAAACCCAGAATAATCCACCTAGCGGTGACGATGCCTCTCTCGATTCAATCGTTTGGTTTCGCCGTAGTGTGATACACATCATAAATAATTGCCTACATTACGGCTCATGCAAACGCTGTATAGAGAATCAACAAACCAAGCTTATATGAATCAACACACCATTTCCTTTATAACTTTTAAACGCAATGACCGATCGTGATTATATTCAATAGTGATCAACTAGGGTTTGTCTCCCGTCGAATGCAACTTGTTGCGAGAAAATCGGTCAACAATTACTATATGAAAAGTGGTTAATGTTTTTTCGGTTTTCGTGTGCACATACACATACATGCACACACACATACACGGAGTGACAGACATTTGTTCAGTTTGACGAGTTGAGTCGATTGGTTTTATATAGAAAGATTTATATAGAAAGTTCGATTTTGGAGTTGCTGGAACGTCAACGAAAAAAGATTTAACGCTTCGAAGATTGGTTGTTCAAACTAGAGGCCTGAATAAGAGAAACGCGGATAGAAGATATGATACTGCCAACACTGCATTCAATCTTCTTCATCAAAGAACAACAAATGAAAAGGAAGAAATAGTTTATGTAGATAAAATCTCACATTCCGCTATTTTATGTGTCCACATCACATAACAATAGAATCCAATAAACAATGGAATTTCATTTCATAATCTATAATTGACTTGCATATATTATGGCAAACTAATGTAAAATACATTCAATTTTGTTTATTGAAAAATGGCATAAAATCGAATTTGGCCGTTTTCAGTATTTGAGCCAACATTTTGGCTGCTTGACAGGTCTCCTGCTCGATTGGCTGCTGTTTTTTGACGGTTCGATTGGCGGCACATACCTATCCGCGTTTCTCTTATTCAGGCCTCTAGTTCAAACCAAATCGTTTATTCTGCCAGCACTGCTGAACTACGTGGACCAATAATTTAACTGAGTGTTTTTCCAAAATTATTGATCTTTTAGGGTTTATGAGCTAATGGGAGTTAATCGGAATCATTTCACAAAGTAAAAATTGCGACAAGAAGGAAGATGGGCTCTGCCCTCTGACAACCATAGGTTGTCCGGTAGTGCTGGCAGAAACATTGATTTCTTGCTTATGGTTTGAACCATCGATTTTCGAAGCGTAATAACAGTTTTCGTAGACCTTCCAGCTACCCGAGCAGCACAAATCAGAGCAAATTGGTTGCAGCAACTTGATTGTGACAAAATCTGGTCCTATATGAGTTGCAGTAACTTATGTGGAACATGTGTGCTGCTAGGGTATGTATACCTTCTTCGGCAAAGCGTTTCGGTCTTTAAGACTATATGCCTCACGTATTGAGTCACGTAATTGACGATAAATTGAAGCCGCTAAAAGCAAAAATGTAATAAAGTGACGATAATAAAGTGGTGCGGAAAGCGAGGACGCAACCAATCGAGCCCATATTTTGCACAGTTGATTGAAAAACTTTGATCTCATTTGATTGGATGAAGTTTGCGTGTTTTCATACAACTGCGCTCCACTCTAGTGAATGTCTTCTTCTTATTGGCATTACATCCCTACACTGGGATAGAGCCGCCTCGCAGCTTAGTGTTCATTAAGCACTTCCACAGTTATTAACTGCGAGGTTTCAAAGCCAGGTTACCATTTTTGCCCTCGTATATCATGAGGCTAGCACGATGATACTTTTATGCCCAGGGAAGTCGAGACAATTTCCAATCCGAAAATTGCCTAGACCGGCACCGGGAATCTAACCCAGCCACCCTCAGAATGGTCTTGCTTTGTAGCCGCGCGTCTTTCCGTACGGCTAAGGAGGGCCCCACTCTAGTGAATGTGTGTATGTGTAAAAAATGTTGTAGATTCACTTTTTGAAACTTGGTATTGGCTGATTTATTCGTATAAAGTTTCATTCAACTGGGAATCCTCTTGTCTCATTGTTTCTTATTAAAAAATTGCCAGATCTAATTATGGGATCAAAAGTTATGGCCAAAATACTATTTCTTATGAACACTACACGCTAAAAACACTCACTCATATTTTTTGGACCAGTTTTCGATTTCAATACACAGAAATATTTTTCTGCTATACATTTTTTTGTTTTAACTGTTAAAGAGTTGGTAAAACTCAAGAGTTCAAACCGTGATCTGTTTAGACAAACCGTTTTTGATGGTGACGATGATGGTCCCGCCACCTACCCCTACAAAGGTTTGAGCTGGACGAGTTATCTATAAAATAATCAATGTACTGTCACAAAATCTTAGACCCCTTCCCTCTAAAACATGTGACGTCATTTTTGAAGGACCCCCAATCTACAACTCGTAAGCATCATACTTTTCTACGAAGTTCGAACATCACAAAGTTCAAAACTTGTGGTACCTCTCCGTCGATATCAATAGTTCTGAGTTCAGTCTCGAGTTAAATAATCCACCAGATGACTTACTACTGATCTAAAGAATCCTTCGAACAGCTCTAAACTTGCACAGTTGTAAATAAATGTAAAAAATCATCTATATCTGTAATACGTGCGCGAGGCTCAAACTTTTGTAGACTACACAAAAAAGTCAAAATTACGTCAACTAGGGTGGGTGTACCAATTGTCGCCATACATAAGAACAACTATTTTTTTTAAATAAGCAAAAGGCATGTGGGTGGACTTTATATATCAAGCGAAAGGTTTTACTTTCTGCTCCTTAGAACAGCTGTGAAAACCACAATGAAATTTGTTATAATCATCAAAATTGATTAATCCATAATAGGAACGCATGCACCAGTTGTGGCACTATTCTTAATTTTGGTTCCTTATTTGGCAAATCCCATTGTTTTCTTATGGGACTGGCCAAATAGGGACCACTAGTGCAACAACTGGTGCAAAGGACGTCAAAAATTAAGCAAAATCCATTTTTACAATTATGCTTTGCTTGTTTTGGAGGAGATCAAAGGTTTTATCGTATCATATGAATATGCTTTATCGATATGAACTTGGTTTGCGGTGATTTGATTGGCCATTTGGCATATAAAGCACTAGTGCGACAACTGGTGCTATAGCCACAACTGGTACATCTAGCCTATATAAAAATCCATCATCATCATCGAGGCGAACTAAAAGATCATTAGAGCCCCAAATAATTAGGTAAATAAATTGTCCATACAAAATATCCGTTTAAAAGTAACTTTGTCAAGATACAAAATTAGTCATTAATAAAAAGTTGATCCAGTAGCTGTACAAAAGGCAGCTTCAACGTGTGAAATACATTGTCGTTGGAATTCTGTTAGTGTCGCTGCACGTTTGATGTGCGTAGGCATCGAATTGAATACATTTTTTCTTTGAAAAATAATGAATGTGAAGCGCTATTCAAGAAATGTGGTGTTCGTACATCATTCGCGGATCTAGTATTATGTCTATGGACGTCACTTCCTCTTTCAATTTGATCACACAAATATCGAGGTAGCAAACTTTATTACTTTAGAAATAAACACCATTGTTAGATATACAATCCGTTGCTTTACTGACTACAGCGTTCAACACAAAAGACGAGCAAGTGAATCTGTTGCACCTTAAAACTAAACGCATTATTTTATTCTGCAAACGCTGTAATCTCGATATTTGTGTCGCGTTCGGCAAAAATAAAATGGAACGGCAAAAGTCTAGATGATGAGAGATGATTGATTTATACAATTGTATCTTACTTGCAATAGTTAAGTCGTTTTTCAGCCGGCAGAGAATTCCATACTTCTTGGTTATTTTCTTGATAACATTGTCAATGTGCTTGTCAAACTTTAGCTTGTCATCAATAATCACGCCAAGATATTTATTCTCATTCGTCTCATCAAAATATATTTTAGTTACAAGATAAAGATTGTCGCTTCGGCTCCCTCTATTCTGCTGTCCGAAACATGTGTGGTACTAAACTGTCAAATTCGCGAATACGAAGGTTGTGTCTCTACTCACTCTTTTATGGCTAAATCTCATTGCTATCTATCAGACTGTGCATGAAACATGGCCGCCAATCACTCCTTCTTGTTCCTCCACAGCAAAATATATAGGAACTGTCAGACTTTGCGTGAAGAATTTACCTTCGTAGTCGCGAATCGCATGTATTTTTCCTTCAATGACATTTAGATCCCCTATCCTCGCCAACAATAGAGGTTTCGGACAACGACGACAGCGACAATCTTTATCTAGTAACTAAAATATCTTTTGTCACATCATCAATGTTCATTGAAACATCTTCAATTACTCGGTTTCGCGAAATTATCATATTTTTTTTTATTCATTTATTTATTTCAAGGCACTCTATGTTCTTGACCGCTACTGTGCCGTGATCTACTATGGTATTCTGCTTTACAGAATCCACACAGAATCTATTTTAAGATATCCATTATTCGTTATTGTTGCCGTTGCCAGTTCATCTTGTCGTGAGTCCATTGTGTCGGTTTGTCCATGTCGTGTGTATCCAATCATCGTTGCATTGTTGCATTGAGGAATGCCTCCGAGAAGAACAAGTTGTCAGTCGTCATTAGGCAGCCGCGACGGTAAGGCGCGTACACCCCAAAACGCCAACGTATGGGCTGCCGGTCTGGCGACTGACGAGGGTTTGGTGGAGGGGCTGGGAATTGAACCCTTAACCATTCGCTTATGAGGCAAACGTGTAGCCAACTACGCTACCCCCCAAAAAAATAATCATATATTTAGTTTTATTTATGTTAAATTTTCACTGTTTGTATTTTAACCTTCTTCTTCAAATCTTCATTCAAGTGAAAAACGGCATCTTTTGAATTTTTAGCTGTAATAAATATCACGATATCACGATAAGAGGTTTAGATCGCAAAATCGTGAAACTCGTCGTTTGCGTTATGAAGTCCGCCAACTTGGAAAACATTGTTTCCAGATAACCGCAGTAGTAATTGGAACTATAAAGATCACTCGTTCCGTCGATAACGGTCAAGCTTTTCGGGCGCTCGCCTTAGCGCTTTTCGGTCTGTAACTTTGCCACATGTCTTATGACCATCGGGTAAAGTTTATTATAAAGTAGACACTTTGAAAATATCGACTTTTTTCGAACTTATAGTGTACTAAACCCTTAAAACGACCAAAACGATATCAACCTGCCAAGTAATTAACATCAAAGTTATCGAGTTGATCTTGAGCTTCGTTCGGGATATTTCTTCTAGAAGGTTGTGTTTTGAACGGAAATTATTATGTGCTGATCGTTGTTCAACAATTGGTGGTAATTGATATTCTATTATTATACATTTTCTAACATATCGGTGCAAATTAGTCATCATTCGGAACGCATCCAAATCATCAGAGAAACTTTTTTTTTCTATTTCAGACTGATCCTGCGTTCGTACTTCACTAATTCCCAGTAATTAGACGCTGGGAGTGGTTCTAGTTATTGACTCAAATCACAATTCAATATTTGCCGTTTTGATTTTCATTTACATTAAATTGCATGCGCCAGATATGTGTATAACAGAAAATTACACGTTTTGCTTGAACTGTGTACTAGGACAATGGATTATATGGGAAAAAAATTGTTATCGAATTTAAAAAAAACGACATTGCTCACAAGTTTCATTACCCCAAAATATGACCCCAGGCAAAATTTGAGCTCAATTGGAGATGATTTAGGGGTGCATAAAATTCACCAAAGTTTTGAAATTTTTACCCATGAATATTTTCTCAAGGGGGGACCAAAGGAAAAGTCGAAAATCGAATTTTTGTTTTTGATGCCAAATGACTTAAAAATGCATGAGACGTCGAGATCTGATGCCATTAAAAAAAATATTTTTGAAAAAAATCAATTTTTTCCTTTAGAACATTTTTGGGACTTTCTTTCAGATGATGAATTTTTTTTTCATCGAATTTCAACACCGGACGATACGCAAACGTTTTTGTAGCCTCCCTATGCAAATTTTGAGCTAAATCGGACATGATTTAGGGGTGCTCAAAATTAATCAAAACTTTTTTTTCTCACGAGGGGCAAATAGTTTTTTTGTTTTTTGATGCCAAAGGACTCAAAATGCATGAAACTTTGAGAATTAATTTTTTGAAAAAAATCGACTGTTTTGGGACTTCGAAAAATTTCTTATGGCGAAAACAATTTTTCATAGAATTTAAAAACCAGACGTTACGTAAACATTTCCTAAGCCCTAAAATATGCCCCTCTGCAAAATTTGAAATCCATCGGACATGATTTAGGGGTGCTCAAAATCTTGCTATCAAAATTTTGAATTTTTTGAAACTTTGGAAACTTTTGAGATCAGATTTACGGACTAGACAATGTTTATTACACTGAGGTTTATTTTTACGCAGTTATTATTACGCAGTACCGCATGAATTCAAAGCACTACGTGTAAAGATCAAGTTTACAAAAAATTCAAAATTTTGATGTTATATTATTATTTTACATAGGAGCATATTTTAGGGCTTAGGAAATGTTTGCGTAACGTCCGGTTTTTAAATTCGATGAAAAACTGTTTTCGTGCCAAAACAGCCGATTTTTTTTTTCAAAAAATTAATTCAAAAAACAAAAAAAAATTCCCTCTTGTGAGAAAAAAATAAAGTTTTGATTAATTTTCAGCACCCCTAAATCATGTCCGATTTAGCTCAAATTTTGCATAGGGGGATATTTTTATACAAATAACTACAAACGCTGCAATACCTTATTGTTGTATTAGGGTAGTGAGCTAATTCCCGTCGTAGTAGGTAGTGCTTGGTTTTCAAATCTAATTTATACGCCAGCCCAACTACTTACTCTAACTGAGTTGTATGTAACACGTATTTTAGAGTTCCTAGTTTTCATAGTGTACTATTGGCGCATTGAACAAATCATAGTTTATTGAGAATCGGCAATCAAAAATACCCTTCAAATTTTTCAAATTTGTCTTATGAAAATCTGTTTACGTCCATGAGAATTTTCATTCGTCCAGTCTAAAACTCGATGGATTGCTGTCAAATAAATCTGTTGGTATTGGTGTGCGATTTCTTTAAGTATACAAAATTAGTTTTTTATGCGGTATCATACCGTGTTAAATAAAAATAACATAAATTCAATTAATATTGGCCTGTTCTGAATATGATATGTGTACATTGCAGGGTTGTTACGACTACGCGGATTTCGCGATTTTCGCGGATTTCGCGGTTTTCGCGGATTTGGCGCGGATTTACATAACTATTTTAGGGTTTCGCGCGGATTTGGCGCGGATTTAGTTTTAGGTCGAAATTTCTAAAAAAATCTAAGGAAGTTTGTTTGAAAATTAGTTTTATGCCTATCTAGATGGGCTTAATTTCATTACAAAATGTTGTTGAGAATAAATTTACGTTTCGTATATGTCCAAGTCCTTATTTAATTACACTCTCAAGCATTATTTAAACAAATATTATGAGGAGTGATACTCCACTTGTTGTCATTTTAATCCATTCTAAAACACGACGCACACAAACCATGCCTATTGAAGGACATGAACGCCCATTTTCATCTTGTCAATTTCTTCGTAATTCCAAGATATTTGTCAGTTTCTGATCGGTTGTTTCTTTTACGATGAACCACTCAGCATATCATTTTTCAAAAGTCGTCAGGAATTCTTTCATAATATTGGAACATTTTATATTTCCTTTATAACATTCATCTAGTACGAATAAAGGTTTATACAACAATTGAAAACATAAACATATTCTGTGATTTAATGCAGATGCCTAATTTTAATAAGTTCTTCCGCAGAAAGTCGATCAAAAATTAGAAGATAATTCTCAAAAGTTATTTCTGGCCTCTGGTGGGTTGATATTTTCGGTTAACTCCGGTGGTATTTCACAGGATTACCAACAGAAAACGAAGAAACTTTCAAAAGAAATTTCCACAAGGACCCCATGATGATCCTTGAATAAATTCCTTACAAATAAATTTCCACAACGTAAAGAGGATTTCTGCAGCATTAAAAACCCGGAAAATTATAAAGATATTTTTGGAGGAATTTCCTGGAGCGTTGACCGCAGGAATGACTATAGAAAATCGGAAAGAATGCCGCCTTGAATTTACAAAAGAGTTATAGCGATGATCACAGATATGTCTTTAATAAGTGCTCAAAAATAGAACCGGGAGTTTTTCCGCAGGAAGTCACCAATCAATTTTTGCAAGAATTTCTTAAGCGATTTCCGTAGGATTTCATAAAGGGATTTCTGCAAGTAAGCTCTGTAGATATACCGCAGGTTATTTGCGGAGAATTTACTTGAACTCACGACAAAATTCACAAATGAATTACAAAATAATTTCCCAGGGGAATTTTTGTAAGAATACTCGGAGGAATTCCCACAGATGTTCTCGAAAGAATTTCCACAGACAATTTGGAGCAACTTCTGAACGTCAGCAGATCCAAGGGCAGTTGGATTTCTGCAAACATTTCCATGAAAATTTCCGGGAGAATTTCAGGAGGATGACCCGCAGAAATCTTTGGGATGAATCGGCGCTCGAAAGATGGATCGGAGTTATTAAATGAAATTCCAGTAAGAATGGTCAAAAAAAATTCTGCGTGAATTTTTAGAAAAGCTTGTTACAAGAATTGAAGTAGAAATGACGGACTAATTTCTGTTGGAGTTTACGCAAAATATTCTGCATATTTCCAAAGAAATTTCTTCTGAAATTTTTAAAAATATTCCTCTGGAATTTTTGTGGGAATTTACGCTTGATTCTGGCTTAAAAATCAACGGAGCTTGAGCAACTATGTTAGATTTTGTATTATTTGTTTCTTGATATGAATTCAAATATTTGTTTCACAGAAGTTTTGTTTTGAAACGGAGCTTCATTGTCTAATTCCTCAATATCTAAGCAAGCAATTAATTACTTTAAAAGAAAAAGCGGTTTTGGCAGATATTTTAATATTTTTAATAAATTATGATCAAATCTGGCCTTAACATTCATTTGTAATCAACGTACTTTGTGCCGAATTTTATAAAGTACTATCAACAAAAAAACTGATAATAACAAAACATGCCATAGCCATCATCTAATCCAAAAAGCAATGCTTATGCAAATAGTTTTGACTGTTTTGTTCTTGTTCCCTTAGATTCAGTACTTCTAGTGGCCATTTAGAAGGGTTTTAATACTTACTGCCGGTTTATTAGTCCTATTAGCATTTTGATACAAACATATGTGGCAGTTTAAAATCATATTTGAAATCAGTAATAATTGTAAAAAAAGAACTTGAAGAGAAGACGCTCAATAAATTGTTATACAAAAATTGACTTTTAACGTGTATTTGCTTAGAATTTAGATCTGGATCGCGCGGATTTGGCGCGGAATGGATTTCATGTCGCGCGGAAATGGAGCGGATTTGATTTTAGTCGGCGCGGATTTGGCGCGGAAAATATTTCAGGATCTTCGTAACAACCCTGACATTGTGAAACATTGAATAGAATATGTGTACGGAGGATGTTCGCGGCTATCCAAGAAATACCTGAAGTGGAGGTCTTCAGATCTACAAGCGTAACCAATGATCTACAGGCCTATTTTGTTAATGTAATGTACCCATTGTGGTACATATAACAGAATCTGCGTATCGAAGACGTTCGCGGTTATCCAAGAAATACCTGAAGGGGAGGTCTTCAGATCTACACGCGTATCCAATGATCTACAGGCCTGTTTTGTAAATGTAATATACCCATTGTGGTACATATAACAGAATCTGCGTATGGAAGATCTTCATGGTTATCCAAGAAATCCCTGAAGTGAAGGCCTTCAGGTCTACACGCGTAACCAATGATCTACAGGCCTGTTTTGTAAATGTAATGTACCCATTGTAGTACATATAACAGCATCTGCGTATGGAAGACGTTCGCGAATATCCAAGAAATACCGGCAGCGAAGGCTTTCAGATCTACACGCGTTACCAATGATCTACAGGCCTATTTTGTTAATGTAATGTACCCATTGTGGTACATATAACAGAATCTGCGTATCGAAGACGTTCGCGGTTATCCAAGAAATACCTGAAGTGGAGGTCTTCAGATCTACACGCGTATCCAATGATCTACATGCCTGCTTTGTAAATGTAATATACCCATTGCGGTACATATAACAGAATCTGCGTATGGAAGATCTTCACGGTTATCCAAGAAATCCCTGAAGTGAAGGCCTTCAGGTCTACACGCGTAACCAATGATCTACAGGCCTGTTCTGTAAATGTAATGTACCCATTGTAGTACATATAACAGAATCTGCGTATGAAAGACGTTCGCGGTTATCCCTGAAGTGAAGGCCTTCAAGTCCACACGCGTAACCAATGATCTACAGGCCTGTTTTGTAAATAAAATGTACCCATTGTAGTTCATATAACAGAATCTGCGTATGAAAGACGTTCGCGGTTATACAAGAAATACCGGAAGTGAAGGCCTTCAGATCTACACGCGTAACCAATGATATACAGGCCTATTTTGTTAATGTAATGTACCCATTGTGGTACATATAACAAAATCTGCGTATCGAAGACGTTCGCGGTTATCCAAGAAATACCTGAAGTGGAGGCCTTCAGGTCTACACGCGTAACCAATGATCTACAGGCCTGTTTTGTAAATAAAATGTACCCATTGTAGTACATATAACAGAATCTGCGTATGGAAGACGTTCGCGGTTATCCAAGAAATACCGGAAGTGAAGGCCTTCAGATCTACACGCGTAACCAATGATATACAGGCCTATTTTGTTAATGTAATGTACCCATTGTGGTACATATAACAAAATCTGCGTATCGAAGACGTTCGCGGTTATCCAAGAAATACCTGAAGTGGAGGTCTTCAGATCTACACGCGTATCCAATGATCTATAGGCCTGCTTTGTAAATGTAATGTACCCATTGTGGTACATATAACAGAATCTGCGTATGGAAGATCTTCACGGTTATCCAAGAAATCCCTGAAGTGAAGGCCTTCAGGTCTACACGTGTAACCAATGATCTACAGGCCTGTTCTGTAAATGTAATGTACCCATTGTAGTACATATAACAGAATCTGCGTATGGAAGACGTTCGCGGTTATCCAAGAAATACCGGAAGTGAAGGCCTTCAGATCTACACGCGTAACCAATGATCTACAGGCCTGTTTTGTAAATGTAATGTACCCATTGTAGTACATATAACAGAATCTGCGTATGAAAGACGTTCGCGGTTATCCCTGAAGTGAAGGCCTCCAAGTCCACACGCGTAACCAATGATCTACAGGCCTGTTTTGTAAATAAAATGTACCCATTGTAGTTCATATAACAGAATCTGCGTATGAAAGACGTTCGCGGTTATACAAGAAATACCGGAAGTGAAGGCCTTCAGATCTACACGCGTAACCAATGATATACAGGCCTATTTTGTTAATGTAATGTACCCATTGTGGTACATATAACAAAATCTGCGTATCGAAGACGTTCGCGGTTATCCAAGAAATACCTGAAGTGGAGGCCTTCAGGTCTACACGCGTAACCAATGATCTACAGGCCTGTTTTGTAAATAAAATGTACCCATTGTAGTACATATAACAGAATCTGCGTATGGAAGACGTTCGCGGTTATCCAAGAAATACCGGAAGTGAAGGCCTTCAGATCTACACGCGTAACCAATGATATACAGGCCTATTTTGTTAATGTAATGTACCCATTGTGGTACATATAACAAAATCTGCGTATCGAAGACGTTCGCGGTTATCCAAGAAATACCTGAAGTGGAGGTCTTCAGATCTACACGCGTATCCAATGATCTATAGGCCTGCTTTGTAAATGTAATGTACCCATTGTGGTACATATAACAGAATCTGCGTATGGAAGATCTTCACGGTTATCCAAGAAATCCCTGAAGTGAAGGCCTTCAGGTCTACACGTGTAACCAATGATCTACAGGCCTGTTCTGTAAATGTAATGTACCCATTGTAGTACATATAACAGAATCTGCGTATGGAAGACGTTCGCGGTTATCCAAGAAATACCGGGAGTGAAGGCCTTCAGATCTACACGCGTAACCAATGATCTACAGGCCTGTTTTGTAAATGTAATGTACCCATTGTAGTACATATAACAGAATCTGCGTATGAAAGACGTTCGCGGTTATCCCTGAAGTGAAGGCCTCCAAGTCCACACGCGTAACCAATGATCTACAGGCCTGTTTTGTAAATAAAATGTACCCATTGTAGTTCATATAACAGAATCTGCGTATGAAAGACGTTCGCGGTTATACAAGAAATACCGGAAGTGAAGGCCTTCAGATCTACACGCGTAACCAATGATATACAGGCCTATTTTGTTAATGTAATGTACCCATTGTGGTACATATAACAAAATCTGCGTATCGAAGACGTTCGCGGTTATCCAAGAAATACCTGAAGTGGAGGCCTTCAGGTCTACACGCGTAACCAATGATCTACAGGCCTGTTTTGTAAATGTAATGTACCCATTGCAGTACATATAACAGAATCTGCGTATCGAAGACGTTCGCGGATATCCAAGAAATACCTGAAGTCGAGGCTTCAGATCTACGCGCGTAACCAATGATCTACAGGCCTGTTTTGTAAATGCAATATACCCATTGTGGTACATATGATAAAATCTGCGTATGGAAGATCTTCACGGTTATCCACAAAAAACCTGAAGTGAAGGCCTTCAGGTCTACACGCGTAACCAATGATCCACAGGCTTGTTTTTTAAATGTTATGTACCCATTGTAGTACATATAACAGAATCTGCGTATGAACGACGTTCGCGGTTATCCAAGAAATACCTGAAGTGGAGGCCTTCAGATCTACATGCATAACCAATGATCTACAAGATGGTTTTGTAAATGTAAGGTCCCTTTAATATCGACTCATGGAGGTTTCACAGTAACAGAATCTGCGTATGAAAGCCGTTCGCGGATATCCAAGAAATACCTGAAGTGGATCATTTCAGATCGACACGCGTAACCAACGATCTAAAGGCCTGTTTTGAATATATAATGTACCCATTATTTTTGCCTTTCTCGTACAACAAAGTTGTACCGAAAGGCTATCATTTCACTCCAAGAACGAACTTTTTATAGAAGGCCCGGAGACCCATAGTGTTATATACCAATCAACTCAGCTCACCGAACTGTATGCATGTGTGTATGTATGTATGTGTGTGCACAAAAGCTAAGAAAGACAACTTTTCTTGTAGTAATCCTTAGCCGATTTTCTCGTAACAAGTTTTATTCGATAGAAGGCAAAGCCTAGTTGATCGCGTTTGAAAGTTATTACGAAAATGGTACATTGAACCGAGCCATATAAGCAACATATAAGGTAGGTGTCTTGACTAAATGCGAGAAAGGCAGTATCACTATTCGGTGAACTAAGTTGGTTTTTTTTTTCTTTGAGGTCGTTCAACAATGATGTCATTTTAGGGGGGAAGTGTTTCTAAGATTTTGTGACACTGCATATACAAAAAAGCGGGGGGGGGGCTAGAAATCTAAAAAAATAGTGGACGTCATATTTGAATCATCCCTTTATTTGTGTGTTTTTTAAGTTTAACTTCAAGTTCAACACAAATGTATTCAATATGAAGAGAGCATGAACCATATTTGAAATCGGAACATTGATCTTCAGCTACGCGTGTAGATCAAATTGCCTTACTCCAGGGATTTCTTGAATGACCAAGAACATATGCTGTGAGGGCATTCTGTTATTCGTACTACAGAGAGCATGTACCATATTTGAAACCGGAAAATTCTCGCGTGATTTTTGAAAACGTCGTAAGTCCAAAAGAGAGGCTCTCTTTGTTTACTTTCTCTTTCGATTATTACAAAGCCATACTAACATTTACATTGGATTTTCCAGTACCGATCTGAAGAAAATAGCTTTGTCTTGTGTGCTGAGGTAAAAATATTGCAACAAATTTTAAACTAGCCTAGATATTAGCAAGAGAGCGTAATGAAAGAGAGTCTCTCATTTGGACTTACGACGTTTTCAAAAATCACGCGAGAATTGATCATCAGCTACGCGTGTAGATCGAAAGGCCTTACTCCAGGGATTTCTTGGATGACCAAGAACATATGTTGTGAACGCATTCTGGTATTTTTATTACAGAGAGCATGTACCATATTTGAAACCGGAAAATTGATCTTCAGTTACGCGTGTAGATCGAAAGGCCTTACTCCAGGGATTTTTTGGATGACCGAGAACATATGCTGTGAACGCATTCTGTTCTTTGTACTACAGAGAGCATGTACCATGTTTGAAACCGGAAAATTGAACTTCAGTTACGCGTGTAGATCAAAAGGCCTTACTCCAGGGATTTCTTGGATGACTAAGAACATATGCAGTGAACGTATTCTGTTCTTTGTACTAAAGAGAGCATGTACCATATTTGAAACCGGAAAATTGGTCTTCTGTTATGCGTGTAGATCGAAAGGCCTTACTCCAGGGATTTCTTGGATGACCATGAACATATGCAGTGAACGCATTCTGTTCTTTGTACTACAGAGAGCATGTACCATATTTGAAACCGGAAAATTGATCTTCAGTTACGCGTGTAGATCGGAAGGCCTTACTCCAGGGATTTCTTGGATAACCAAGAACATATGCAGTGAACGCATTCTGTTCTTTGTACTACAGAGAGCATGTACCATATTTGAAACCGGAAAATTGATCTTCAGTTACCCGTGAAGATCGAAAGGCCTTACTCCAGGGATTTCTTGGATGACCAAGAACATATGCAGTGAACGCATTCTGTTCTTTGTACTACAGAGAGCATGTACCATATTTGAAACCGGAAAATTGATCTTCAGTTACCCGTGAAGATCGAAAGGCCTTACTCCAGGGATTTCTTGGATGACCAAGAACATATGCAGTGAACACATTCTGTTCTTTGTACTACAGAGAGCATGTACCATATTTGAAACCGGAAAATTGATCTTCAGTTATGCTTGTAGATCGAACGGCCTTACTCCAGGGATTTCTTGGATGACCAAGAACATATGCTGTGAACGCATTCTGTTCTTTGTACTACAGAGAGCATGTACCATATTTGAAACCGGAAAATTGATCTTCAGTTATGCGTGTAGATCGAAAGGCCTTACTCCAGGAATTTCTTGGATGACCAAGAACATATGCAGTGAACACATTCTGTTCTTTGTACTACAGAGAGCATGTACCATATTTGAAACCGGAGAATTGATCTTCAGTTACGCGTGTAGATCGAAAGGCCTTACTCCAGGGATTTCTTGGATGACCAAGAACATATGCAGTGAACGCATTTTGTTCTTTGTACTACAGAGAGCATGTACCATATTTGAAACCGGAAAATTGATCTTCAGTTACGCGTGTAGATCGAAAGGCCTTACTCCAGGGATTTCTTGGATGACCAAGAACATATGCTGTGAACACATTCTGTTCTTTGTACTACAGAGAGCATGTACCATATTTGAAACCGGAAAATTGATCTTCAGTTATGCGTGTAGATCGAAAGGCCTTACTCCAGGGATTTCTTGGATGACCAAGAACATATGCAGTGAACGCATTCTGTTCTTTGTACTACAGAGAGCATGGACCATATTTGAAACCGGAAAAGTGATCTTCTGTTACACGTGTAGATCGAAAGGCCTTACTCCAGGGATTTCTTGGATGACCAAGAGCATATGCAGTGAACGCATTCTGTTCTTTGTACTACAGAGAGCATGTACCATATATGAAACTGGAAAATTGATCATCTACGTATTCTTTCTCTGTACCACAAGGAGCATGTACCATACTTAAAACAGGACTGCAAATCTTTGTTCCTGAGCTCAAGCCATTTCTTGGATAACTGGACGACTTATCTGTGACTTTATGAAGAATAACTATCATTTCGGTCAATTTTAAAAGTCAAACTTAAAAGTTTATTTTCGGTTCCAGTTAACAAAAATTACCTATTGCAATCCCATTTCGACCGCATAAAAATGGTTTCGATTGTGCCATTCAGTTAAATGCCTCAGTCTGTCAAACAACTAACACACATGCTTAACATGTACGTGGGTAGTGCTGCCAACAGATTTCTGTTTTGAAATTATTTCTCCTGTTTCAAACTTTTGGAATAGTGGAAAATTTTAGTGTGAATGACGAGTGTGTATGAAAAATATTTATTTGGAAGACTTTACTTTTATTACGCTAGCGGAAAATAATTGAAAAACCTACTTTTATTGACTGCATGATGCATTATCAGATGTGTAACATAAGATTATTTCAGTTCAAACCGCCAGTTTGGCAACGCGTTTTTCGACTATAAACAAAGCGACGAAGAAAATAAATTTCAAACGCTCTAAAGTTTGAAAAAACAGATCATTTGAACGCCTTCCGGCAGTTATTTTGCAATAATTATTCACTTGAGCAATAAACATTGCTTTTATTTAGTGCGCAGTGAGAAATTTATGTGAAAAAGTGCGGTGAAAATCAGTGAATTACGTTGATTTTGGTGACGGTGTTGCGCGTCTTCTACAGCGGTGAACGAACTGGATTTTCCTTCGTCGCACGGATAACGTAGGAAATTGTGAAAAAGTCACTGCCGCAAAGTTAAATTTAACTGTATTTCAAGTAAGTAACACCGGAATGTAATTTAAATGAATGCAGATCGTAGTGTACACTTTTTTCTATCTCGCCAGATGATTAGTTCATTATTTCAGTTTACGATTCGCGAGTATTTAGTGATTTATAATTTGATATGACGAATGCTAGCGCCATGGACGAATTAGCGCATAACCCTATTCATTTTATTCAAGTTTTTTTTCATGAAAGAAGCTACGCAATGAGAATGTTTTTGAATAATAGATCACATATCGACAAAGCCTAAAATCATACATAAAACGCGACGCGAGACTGGACACAACACTTATGGTTCTTACAAACGAAAAAAGGATTTTTTTTAAAAATTACCTTTTTGTCGACCGGTTTCGGGCTCGATGCTGCCCATCTACAGGACGTGGTCCAACCACGTCCAATCAATTGGACCACGTCCTGTAGATGGGCAGCATCGAGCCCGAAACCGGTCGACAAAAAGGTAATTTAAAAAAAATCCTTTTTTCGTTTGTAAGAACCATAAGTGTTGTGCTCAGTCTCGCGTCGCGTTTTATGTATGTGATATAGTTCTTACGTTAGCACAATCTCTAAAAAAATAGTGAAAGCCTAAAATCCACTGTTTTAAATAAATGAAGCATTTAGGTATCATTTTTGCAGCATTTTCCTCGAGATTCGAAAACATACTAAAAGAACTGATTCCAAAATTTGATGATTGTAGCTTGTAAATTTAATTTTTGGTGGTTTGTTGAAGTTAATGCTGTAAAGCATCTCCCGAACAAATTTGTATGGAAAAAGAAAATTTGACTAAAGTTTTTTCGGGAACGATTCGAAACGATCTGGTATCATGTATTGAAACCTATTTTTGGTCTACTTTTCGGTGGTTAGTGTGGTGATTTGCTCCTAGCTGCTCCAAAGCTGGAAATTTACTGCTTCAATGTATAATGAGGAAGCTGTTAATGCTTCAGACCTTAAAAGGCTTGCGCCTCCAGAAGTACTCGTATGTTGGATAACAATTCTGACCTCAAAATGAATTTAGCGTCCCAAAATTACTCTTTGGTGGAAGATTCGAGAACATATTAGGTGTTGTCTGGCATTTGTGTGGGGGCCCGCCACTGTGCGATGGGGTTTGATAAAACGCGTTGTTCTCGCTCATTTCATGTTGGGGACTATATTTTTTTCGCACAGCTGTGTCAAACAAGTTGAAATGCATCATCAGAACCGGTGCCCCCGCAATTGGGGCTTATTAAAAGAAATTTATCATGAGGCCCCCGAATCAGTTCATTATCGTAACAGCTACCGAAAAACGTCTCTCACGGTATGCTACATATCGAGGGTGTATACAGACATGATAAGTGAGAGATTTTCTCATTCTCCTTTGGATTCAAACCTTGATCAAACTAAATGATGCGTTATTTAGCGTACCTTTATGTGAATCCATTACTTCCGAAGTTATGTAAATTTTCTTCAAATTATTCACATCCTTTTGTATAAAAAGAATCGGTATGTGCTCGGTATGTGCTATGTGGTACGTTCTCAAAATCTTTTGTGTTGAGTTATTATGGTATTAATGTTTACATGGTTTTTTAAACAAAATATCTTCGTTCTTATTCTCTTTTCCACAGAGGACCCGAAAGATCTGATCCGCAAGTGTCTGGTGGTGGACCCCAGCAAGCGTATCACCGTGATAGAGGCCTTGAAGCACCCGTTCTTCAACACAGTAGTAAGTAGCGCCACAGATCTCACTGAGCTTTTCGTCTGGTTTCCCCATATTTTCGATGGCAGACGCCTCCCTCGTCGTTTTGGCCAATGATCATGATAGCAGCCGCCATCGACTATTCCGCATAATACACACTCTGTACTTATTTGTTGTTTCTCAGCTAAACCTCACCACCACAATACGCACCCCACTGCTCACGGCTGCAATATCCTGGAATTGTTCCTGTGCAGCTTCTCTAATCTTCTCCCCACCATCGTGTGTACAGAGCAGCGTCTGCATCCGCTGAATCCACCTGTTTCTAGCATTGCCATCTTCTCTCGATTTACTCGCTGTACATAATCAATTGGTTTGTGTTGTCCCTACTTCTAGAATTTCTTATTTCAGCCAATTGTATCTATTTTCACGATCTACATTTACCATCTATCAGAAGATTAGGTTTCAGTTGATCGGATCATTTTCTTTTTTCTGTTACAGTCGGTGAAAAACGATTCTAAAACTGTTTGATTTTATTGTATATCTAAAAGAGAATTTCCGTAAGCAATGACGTATTTCTAAGTTGCGTGGTATGACCTACTTCTCGTTTCATGAGTTTGAGTATTAAAATATTTGTTTTGTTTTTTTTTATAAAACTGTGATAAATTGAGAACAAAATGTGTTTTAAAATTTTTAAATACTTAATTTACATTTTCAGTTTGGTTAGTCTTCATTTTAGTACCTGCAAGTGTTATTGTTAATTTTTATTTTGAGGTAGAACACTTCTTTTTTAATAGGAAAAAGATCATAACAAACAGCAAATTTTAATGTCATGTCATGGCACAAATTTGATTAAGAAATCGTTTTCACCGACTGTAATCGTCTCCTCCAAATCATCCAGCCGGTTCTATTTTCGTTTATGGCCTATCTTATCTCTGTGCGACGGACTTCCTAATGTTTCAAAAATCGGCATTTGTTTTGGAAATTATCAACACCCATAATTTTATTTCCTAGTATAGAACAGTAGACAAGACGAAAGCACCTATTTGCAATGTGGAATGGGCACGGCGCGCAAACAAATAAATAAGATGAGATGACCGGTTCGGTGCGACAACGGTTGGAAGCATCGTCACATGAATCGCACTGGTCGTCATCGACGACACAGAATTCAGCTGCTAGATTTTTCACTCAAAAATTGAAAAAAAAAAAAATTGCAATGTCATCCCAGTGAATGCGCGATAGAAGAATGTGATTGAATTGGATTTGTGTGGGTGGCCCGGTAGAGGACAAACAGGGCCTGACCGGACAACGCTGTTTTCTATTGGGGCTCTTGTGACACAGTCGGCCGAGGATGACTGGGAGCCGCCGATAAAGTTATTTTGTTTCCTAGGCTGGGTAGAATCCGGATCGGAGCGGTTTGTTTTTCGCGTGAGTTGCGCTAATTATAGCGAGCGCATCAACGACGCTCTTGATGAGTGACAGTGGACAAACGTGAGATTGCCCGGTCCAAGTGTTTTGGATAAAGTCTTGCGTGGGGCTTTATGAATGGATTGTTGACTACAATTTAGTGCATGCATTTAAGTCATATTTTTTGGATGTTTGCTGAATATTTTTATCCTGTCTGATCGAGTTGCTTTCGATGAATCGTTTGCTTATGGTTTACTATGTTTTACCACCACATTTTGCTGTACTTTGCAGTTTCTTCAAATATTTTAGTTTTTTTTTTCTTTTGTATATTATAATATACAAAAGTAAATTAACAAGTTGATGCTTGGATATTGCTATGAATAAGCGAAAAGTGGTCTCAAAGTGACTAATTGCTTTTTGGAACAGTCTGTTCACGCTATTAAGATTGCGTAATGTCAATATTTAGATAATGTTTCGCTTATCTTAGAATTTAATCCGAATGTTACTAAGCTTATGAATTTTCCGAAAATTATTATGATTGGATTAATGATGGGCCACCCCTACATTTTATGATCGGCGATGGGAAGACCGTACATTGTTTTTTGCACGGCCAGACATTTTTTTGTGAAAGAAATTGAGGTTTGTAGGTTAGATTAATTTGTGTTCGGAATTTTAGTTGATTGCTGTCCAAAATTAAGAAGAAAGCTCTCAATGGTTTTTCAGGATTCTTTGTCATTTCACTCATCCTCCCTTTACGTCGCTTATTGGGGGGACATAAACAGATTTTTTGCTTGGGTTATGAAGCAAATTGTTAAATTCTAGTCCAGGGTCAGATTTTTCTATGTGTCACGTGTAAGGCTATACAAAACTAGTGACGTAAGTGCCATCTTTGGGAAATAAAGTATCACTAGTTCCGTTAAGTTCGGCCAGAGACTCCTTCTTCAGGACAGGTAGTTTTAAACTAGGATGTTTTTCCCAAAGCTCGAGCTTTACTGCAAATTTTACCCCGACTAAAACCAAGTGGAACCATTCAAAATCTTACATCTAAAAAAATCTAATTTAATTCAGAGGAAAAATAATAAACCGTATAATCAATACTACGATTTCCAAACACTTTGATAAAACCCCGCTTAAACAAGTAATCGGCGAATGTCCAACATATTTAGGTATTGAGTAATCAAGCGCAGGTTTAGACTTCTCTTCTTTAATACTTAATCTTATCAGTTGAATGGCCGTTTTCGGAAATTATGTACCCTAAGTATTTTATTTTCCGATGACAAAAATTTGACTTTTGAATGTTTATGGTCAAGATGGCTTCTTGATAGTGTTGCGCTACAATTTTCAGGTCATATGAGTTTCAAAGTTTTCAGTAGCAATAATCGTGTATAATAGACGTTCCTCAAACGGTGCTCATTCTCTTGTCTGATTTCCGATACCAATAATCCTCGTAGAATCAATTCGTATTCCAACTCAAATTGTTCCAAATGCGAAACATTTATTCGACTGAAGGCTCTCAGTAAACTCGGCTATTTTGATCAACAGAATTACCCTCACTATTAAAAAAACACCTTAATAAAGATACAAAAACACCCTCACGTCTCACTCTCCGTTAAGTAGAATAATGCAATTTAAATTGAATTCAAATTTCTAAATATTGAAAAATAAATCACTCTCATCCATTCTTACGAATTTATGATGCACAGAAGATTAAATCTGTGCTTGATTAGGGGAACTGGGGGTGAGACGATTTTATCAATGAAACCAACCATTACAGAAATTTTTCTTCAGCTCAAACCGAAGATCAGCATATTTGCTACTGACTACTGACAGTAGTTGTCAAATTTAATATTTTATTGTGTAGAAGCGGACAAAGAATGCGAGTATGCACCATGGTGGGGAAGGGTCGTTTGGCCGAAACCCATTCGACCGAAAGCCGAATGCCAAGGTTGTATACTATTTCGCCGAAAAACATTTCGCGGAATTTTTTTCCCGGTGTAACATTTTGCGGAATGCACCTTTCACCGAAAGACATTTCGCGGAATGTCATTTGGTGGAATTCAGTTAGAATACATACCTGAACTATTTACTGAATTCTATTTAATCACATGAGCTTACATACTTTTGGATAGTGGTTTAAAGATATGAAAGAAGGCAATATTTCTTAGAATAAGTGCTTCTGGTCGGTATAAGACAAAGTGAGAAGATAATGTCTTCTTGAAATGGACACGTTAGTTCGGTATGAAGAAAAGAGGGGAGATAGTTCCTACTATGAATGAACGCATCTGCCCTGTATAAAGCAAAGAAGGAAGATAATGCCTTCTTCGAATGGATTCATCAGAATGGTATAAGGCGAAAGGAGTAGGTAATGCTTTATTGCTTTCTTTCAAAGGGCAAAAAGGGAAGACCTTTATAAGGTGAAAAGAGAAGTACCATACAAACATTGGAGGCGGTTAAAGCGCTTATGTAGCCAAAAATAGCCTTTTCAGCTAGAAAACTAGCGTATTCAGCTCAAATTGTTTGTTGGGTAGTGCCTTCTTTAAATGGTAGCGTTTTCCGATTCAAAGAATGCGCCTGCCCGGTATAAACCAAAGGGAAAACATAATGCTTTCTATGAATGAATGCGTCAACGCTATAAAGCGAAAGAAGTAGATAATGCCTTTGCAAGAGAACGCGTCTGCTAGGTTTAAAGCGAATGGAGGGGAATTCACTATTTAAAAGAACGCGTCTGTCCGGTATAAGGCGAAGGGAGGAGTAATGTCTTCTTTAAATGGTAGCGGCTGCCCGGTATAAGACAAAGGAGTAGATAATGCCTTCTTTCAAAGAACGTGCTTGCCCGGTATAAAGCATAATCTATGATTCGATATCGACTCATGGAAGCAAATTATACCATATTTAAAAATATTTTCTGGGTTTTTTTTTTTCCTTGTCGGGTATATTTTATTACTGCGACCATTTTTTTGATCTATTGTAATATATTCCCCTTTTTTTCTTGCTATGTCATTATGGCGTATCGCTATTGGAAGTGATCGTCATTGTTTGACTAACAGCTTCTCCCCAACACGGCTCAGCTTTTCGAATGAAATGCACCACCGAATTGGGATTTGTTCTACCAAGCTCAAGTGGTTCTATAAGCCCTTGGTGAAGAACTTTTGTCTTGTTCGAAAAGTTGCCGGACAACGGCATAACAGATGCTCCGAATCTTCTTTTCTATGTCGCAGAAGCGACATAGATCATTCTGAAGTTTCCTATAAGCTTCAAATGATATCGACTCGGACAATGACCTGTAATGAGACCCGTATAAGTGATTAGGTCTCTTTTAGATAATTCTAAGATGTTGCGAGTCATGGAAACATTCGGAGTGATAAAGCGTTTCGATTGCCTGGCATTAGTTGCGTTCCTAAAATTGGTTTCTATTTTCATAGATTCCCATACCTTCAGCTCCATACGAAGAGAAGAAGTTGGTAAGCTGCAAAAAGGTTCCGGTCCTGTAAACCGACTTGATGATCCGATTCTCGCCAGCATATCGGCTTTTACGTTACCATCTATTCCACAGTGTCCTGGAACCCAATATAGATTGACTTGGTTCCGACAAGACAATTTTGGAGGGACTGAATGCATTCCCAAACTTGTTTTGAAGTGCATGTTGCCGACTTCAGAGCATTCAAAGCTGCTTGGCTGTCGGACATTATGCATATATTTGAGTGTCTGTAGTTCCTACGCAAACATATTACAGAACACTCTAGAATTGCGTGAACTTCCGCTTGGAATACGGATGGCCAACTTCCCATGGGAATCGATATGTCTATCCCAGGGCCAGTAACTCCTGCTCCCACATGGTTGTTCAATTTTGAACCGTCAGTATAAAACGTAATTGATCCTGAACGAAGTGTTGGTCCTCCATTCAACCATGTATTGCGCCCAGGATCAATTACTTTGAACAGTCTATTGGAGTTTTACTTTTTCTCCATCCAGTCCTCATTGCTTATTACTAGTTTTATACTGAAGTTTTTTAGAATGCTAAGATGACCCTTAAGGTCACCTCCTAAGAGGTTTTCGGATCTTCTGATCCTCAAGGCAATCTTTTCAGCTTCTAATTGTACAATTTGATGCAGAGGAAGCATGTACAGTAAAGCATTTAGTGCACTCGATGGTGTACTGCTCATTGCACCTGTAATTGAGATAGTCGCTAATCGTTGAAGTTTTTCGAGCTTCATCTGAGCACTCTTCTCTTTCGTCTTTGGCCACCAGACCAACGAACCATAGGTAATTCTTGGTTTTACTATAGCTGAATATATCCAATGGATCATTTCTACCAAAAGTTCGTTTACTAATCCATAGAGCATTTGTCGCTTTATTAATGGCGTGTTCTAAATGCATGTTCCAGTTAAGTTTGCTATCAAGAACTACGCCAAGGAATTTGACTGTATTTGAAAGTTCCAATCGTGTACCTTTCAATGTCATGTTGTTTAGTGAGAATTTCCTCCTACGCGTGAAGGGCACAATAGTGGTTTTGGACGGATTTACACTCAATCCTTCTCTATCGCACCATGTGGAGACATAGTTTAAAGCAGTTTGCATTCTGTTGGCGATAATGTCATTGTATTTGCCTCGTACTATTATGACAATATCGTCAGCGAAACCAATTACTTCGAAGCCCTGGGCTATAAGGTATTTGAGAAGATCATCTACTATTAAAGACCACAATAAAGGTGATAATACGCCTCCTTGTGGGCACCCTTTGATTGCTCTAACACTAATGTGAGAGTTTCCAAGGTTAGCTGATATTTCTCTTTTGTTAACATTTCTTTAATCCAATCTACAATGCATTTATCGAAGCCACGATTTGACATTGCCTTTTTATGGAATTATGAGAAGTGTTGTCAAAAGCTCCCTCTATATCTAAGAAAGCAGCAAGAGAAATTTCTTTTGCTTCAAAAGATTTTTCTAATTTTGTAACAACTGCATGTAATGCGGTTACTGATGACTTACCTTCCTGATAAGCGAATTGGTGTTTGCTTAACGGTAGTTGGGTTAAATATGATGACTTGATATGTTCATCTATTATTTTTCCATTGTTTTCAGTAGAACGGAGGACAAGCTTATAGGCCTAAAGGATTTTGGTGAGGTTTTATCCTTTTTATTTGCCTTGGGGATAAATGTCACCCGTACTTGTCGCCAAACTGATGGAATGTAGCTCAACGATAAACTTGCTTGAAACAGCTTTGTGAGGATAGGTATTAAAATTGCCTTACCTTTTTGCAGTAGTACAGGAAAAATTCCATCACTACCCGGTGATTTGAAAGGTTCAAAGGAATCTATTGCCCATTCAACATTTCTCGCAGGAAACAATGGGGTGGCAAGAATACGTGCATCGTTCCTGGATCTTTCTAGCTCAGTCATTTCGTTCACTGTTCCATGAATCTGATGGCTGATTTCAATGATTTCAGTTCCTATTGCATTCGCATTTAGGTCTTCATTTGAACTGATAATAGACCCCGGAAAATGAGTGTTCATCATCAATTCTAAAGTTTCACTCACAGATGTAGTGAATAAGCCGTTATCTTTTTTTAAAGTACCGAGTCCATTAGAATGATCTTTGGCTAGGATTTTTTGCAACCTGGCAGCTGCTGGAGTATTTTCTATGTTTTCACATGTATGCCTCCAATGTATCCTTTTAGATCGCCTAATCTCTCGGTTGTAATCGGTGAGGGATTGTTTGTATTGTTCCCACTGTTGTGTTCGCTTAGCCCGGTTGAAAAGTTTTCAGGTTCTTTTGCGCAGTTTTTGTAGTCTGTTGTTCCACCATGGTATGTCTCTATTTGTAGAGCGTATCTTAAGGGTACAACTTTCATTAAAAGAGTTTTGGATTAGCCTAGAAAGTTGGTTTGAGCTTTTCTCAAGTTCATCCCAAGAGTTTGTTAGATACAAATATATTTTTTTCGGCATCTAACTTAGAATTATATAGCTCCCAATCAGTTTTTCTGGGATCTTTGATATATTGTGTGAGTTGTTTTCCAGCCTCATACTCAAAAATGATATGTTTATGATCTGACAAGGATTCTTCACTTGAAACATGCCAGTTATTTATATTGTCCGAAATGAATGGACTACACAGCGTTAAGTCAAGAACTTCCTGCCTTACTGCGTTCATGAATGTTGGAGCATCTCCTCTATTACATATATCTATTTCATTTTTAGAAATGTAATCCAAAAGGTACTCACCTCTGTTGTTGATGTCCGTGCTGGCCCATACGGTATGATGAGCATTGGCATCACAGCCAATTATGAACGACTTGTTTTGTTTTTACAATAAGAAACGAAAGCTGCTACTTCTGGTGGAGGTACATCGCCCACGTCGCCGGGAAAGTATGCTGAAGCAACATATATTACCGTTGTCCCATGGGCTGTTGGCACCTCCATCATGACCGCAGCAATATCTCTTTTGATGAATTCTGTAATTGGAATTATGTTTATTCTTCCGTTCACTAAAATGGCAGCTCTTGGTGCAAGTTGCCCTTCATAGTAAATTAGTTTACTGAAATTTGTAGTTATTCCAAGTATCCTACTATTTATTGCCCATGGCTCCTGGATGAATGCGACATCCAGTTTGCTCTCCGTGAACCTTTTGCAAAGTACGGCTGATGCCCCTTTGCGTGATGGATGTTCACCTGCATGGACTAGATATCTTTATTGTAGGTCCTTTTTGGTTTACCGCTTGCATGGGGATTTAGTATCTCCCTGTCTTTGGTTTCGCGGCCTCCTTTAATTGGATGTTTGTCTACTTGGACTTTAATGTCTCGGTACATCGACTTAATCCGTTTGTTTGACGTTCGAGGCTCGCTCTGCTTATGAACGTCGGTGCTTGTAGTGTGGCCAGAAGCATTATGGTTTGTTTTTGTCCTCTCTATTCCACTCGGTCCTGGGATCTGGACAGATTGATCGACGATCATTTTGTCATCTCCAGTTCCTTCTCGTGTCATATGAGAGTCATTTTCATCCCTATGCTTTGGTCGTTCACTACCTTCTTGCTGATTTTTCTGCGGAATTTCTTCCTCAGGGTTGCATTCCCAAATTTGTAGTCAAGTGAGAATTCACATTGCTTGATTGAGTTCAATGAAGCTCCATCGACTGTGAATACTAGTTCGACATGTCTTTGGCTAATGGTGTTGCGCTGTAGTATCCTCCATGCATCAACTGCTAGCCCATCATTTTGGCTTTCCAGGAGTGCCAGAATTTCTTCATTCTTGTCTTCTGTACTCCACGGAAAAAAGCCGATCAATATTTCAGGTTGCGGGATGTTTTTTTCATCCACCGCTGTGAGTTCAGCCCCAGGCCAGGGAGTTATTGTAGAAACTATGCTCTTCAGCCAGTCTGCCAGTTCTGGGTTACTGTGATGGTTTCCAAGGATTTTCTATTCCACATCTCGATATTTTCATGAGTTGATGGTCCCTTCAATATCGATTCATGGAGGTTTGAATGTAATGCCTTTTTTGAATTGATGCGTCTGCCCGGTATAAGACGAAAAGAGTAGATAATGCATTCTTTGAAAGAACGCGTCTGCCCAGTATAAGGCGAAGGTAGGGTTAAAGTCTTCTTAAAAGAATACGTTTGCTCAGTGTAAGGCGGAAGGGGAAAAATAATGGATTACTAAAAAAACATATGTCCATAACAAAGCAAAAAGGGGCTCGTCTGCCAGTCATTATGAAGGGTTTGTAAAGGGAAATTACAATTTCGAAAACGAAGAATAAGAAGAAGAGAAAGCTATTCTAAACTATGCTAATCTGAGAAAATGATAATCTGATGAATTCTACACCATTTTTAATTAAAAAAAATCCAATCTACTAAATACATTATTCAGCAAAATGGCATTCCGTGAAATCTTACATTCCGCCTAAAGTTATTCGGTGAAAAGGTACAATCTGCCAAATGTCTTACCGCTGAACGTTACATATCGCTAAATGATATTCCGCGAAATGTTTAACCGTGAAAATGAATTGCACGGAATGGTTTTCGGCGAAATATTAACCAATCGAATGCCACTGAAGATTAAACCTGTGCTTGATTAGGGGAACTGGGGGTGGTACGCCTACGTAAAGGAAAATGTCCATTTTATTAATGAAAACAACCATTACAGAAATTTTTCTTCAGCTCAATCCGAAGATCAGCATATTTGCTACTGACTACTGATAACAGTTAACAAATTTAAAATTTTATTGTGTAGAAGCGGACAAAGAACGCGAGTAAGAACTACGTTGTGGAATGGTCATTAGGCCGAAACCCATCTGGCTGAAAGTCATTTGACCGAATAGGATATTTGCCCGAAAAGATCATGAGGTGTGAAAAGTGAGACGTCTCACTTCTCACAACTTATTTCCCACTTCTCATTGGGAAAAGCGAATAGTACGAAGTGGGTAGCAAGACGTCTCATTACTCATTTGCGCTTCTCACTTATTACTGTGAAAAGTGAAAATTGAGACGTCTTACTACTCACTTATCACTCCTTATTTCTCACTTCTCACTGTAAAAAGTGAGAAGCGTGAAGTTAGAAATGTGACATCTCACTACTCACTCCTCATTTCTCACTCCTGACTGCACTGTAAATAGTGAGAAGTGTGAAGTGAGCAAAGAGATGTCTCGCCACTTCTCACTCCTAATGTTTCACTGTGGAAAGTGAAAAGCGCGAAGTGAGTAGTGAGACGTCTCATTGTCACTTCTCACTCCCCATTTCTCACTTTCCAACTGATGACTGGTGCTTTAACCAACTAAGCTACGAAGGGCTTCCGTCGGCCTTCGCAACCTAGCGGCTACTGAATGAGCTCGAGATTACCAAATTGGACGCATAGTGGTTACTTTTACTACATTTTTCAAACCAATATCTTCCACATAATGTACATACTCACATATGAGTTTTCAGAACATTGTAAATTAATGTCCAAGTCGGGTGGTTAAGTACACGGAGTACAGGCAATTAACTTTGATTGAACTGATCTATACGGCCAAATGACCCTTTCGGCAAAACAACTTCCGGCCTAGTGACCTTCGGCCTAATGATCTTCGGCCAAATGGCATTCGGCCGAACGGTATTCGGCCAAACGGCCCTTCCCCGTTTTGCTCTATTCAGAGGTGGCACATTATGACCTCTATGGGCGAGTTACCTCCCGCTTCCCATACCCAATATAAATCCGTTAAGAACATTCGCCGATTCCTTGGTTTAGCGGGATTTTATCAAAGTGTTTGAAAATTGTATTATTGGTTAATCGATATATTAGCTTTCGTCTTAATTAAGTTAGTTTTTTAGATATGAGATTTTGATTGGCTTGGCTTGGTTTTGGTCGGGGTAAAATTTGCTAAAATTTGAATGGTTGGGAAAATGGTTTCTTGTTGAAGGTTTTTCAAATTAATCGAGTATCAAATTGCACCTAAAGGACAGCAATCATACGATACAACATTTGTTTTAAACATGTGTGTGTGTCCATTATAACCCCCACTGTTATGGAAAAAAGCTGACCGGGAGTAAAAAGGTGCTAGCTCTATTGCAGCTCGAGTGACCCATTACAGACTGCATGGTATTTCATGACCAGTTCGAGGTCGTTTTTACTTATAATAAGCTTTGCCTGTTTATGCTACCATCATAAATTTGATAATGGACCCATGAACAAACTTCCGGATTTTTAATTAAATTTAAAGTTGGAATATTGATTTTATGTAAGACAAAATTAATAGCAATCTTACCTGGACGACTGTACTAGGATTAAAAGCTGTCTACTTACTCCATTGTAGAACTCCAATATACATGATCTCACCAAAGGCTTCATCCAAGTGTTTGCTTTGCTCCAATTATCTCTACTGGATCGTAGTATTGTTGTCCAATTTCGTATTCCCTGTTCAGCGCGTCAACTTACTACTTGAGTCAAAGTTTATGAAATCAGATATCTCATCTGATTTTAGAAAAAACTGTTGTAAATGAATACACCCAATATTTTTTTACACGGTTGGTATTCTTTAATTTCCCGGCTAACCTGATAGTTTCATCAACGCTCAAGGTCGTAATCAACTAAAACCCACCCGTGTAAAAAAAGAACCGGGTGAATGCCGAATTTCATCATAGAAAAAAATGACAGCAACACTAATCATACGTCTGATCAACCTCATGGGCTACTCGCCACTCGATACAACATTTTCTTAAATATGGTTTCAAAATAATCGAGCAGTGGTTTGAACAAGAAAACATAAACAAGCAATCGATCAAAATTCCTATAGTGTTATGGACATCGGTCATTGTTTTCAAAAAGAACATGGTTCCGAAGATGTTGATGGCAGTACTGGGGTAACTTCCCGTCCCGGAAATATGGCCACTTACTGATCGAGCCGGAAACTCGTCTTTCGACGTGATTTTGCAAAACAAGCTCATAGAAATGTGTTCAGAGAGTATTTAGTCCATCTGGTTATATTCCGGAACACCCTGGTGCCCTGGTTTCCTGTGGAAGTGGTCACTTTTTAATTAATACTGAAACCTGGTTTGCGACATGTCAAACCATGACTTTACAAAACAAGCTCATTTAATGTGTTCTAATGGACCTTTGATCTACCTGCTCCCATTTCGGGACACACCGGAGTACTGGCCAAGAGTGAACAGGCTCTTTTTGATTTTTTCTGAAACCTGGCTAATGACATCCCAATCTTTATGATTTTGCAAGGCATGTTCAAATGGTTGTCTTCATAACACATTCCTATGAGCTCGTTTTGCAAAATCATGAAGCTTGACACGTCGCAAGCCAGGTTTCAGAATTGATCAAAAAGTGGTCACTCCTGCCAGGGAACCTGATTCTAGGATATTCCGGAATATGACCAGATGAATCAAATATCCTCATAACATATTCCTATGAGCTTGTTTTACAAAATCATGAAGTTTGACACGACGGAAGTCTTGTTTCCGGCTCGATCAGGAAGTGGCCAATACTCCCATCCAGGGTTCGTAATTTTCGTTTCGATGAGCCGAAATCAAGCGATTTTCGGGTCGAAGGAGAATCTTTTTTCGGAGCTTGTAGTGAAAAACATCTTTCTCCTAGTCCTTTTTTTTTCTAGAGCAAACCTAGAAGATAAGCGAAAAACGTTTTTTTTCGTTTCATCACTTTTACGCCTCACACACTTTTCGCGAAATTTTTCGGTAAGCAATTACGAAAATTTTATAACTGCAGCGGGATTCGAACCTAGAACATCATCAAAAATGGCGATGGGATGCGATCACTATAGCCACACCACCAAATCGACTGCATGTAGGGATGAGGTTGTTTGTTCCATAAAGGCCACTCTTTTTGCAATTGGTGATGGCACAAAAAGGAAGAAAGGAGTGAGAAAACGAGCAAATCAACTGGTAGTGAGGGAGAAATGGTTTTCTCTCATCACACCTTTTTTCTTGTTTCGAAAACCGATTTCTCGGCGAAAATCAGCGTGATGGAGCATTCTCTGTTCGTGAGAAGGAGTGAGAATTACGATCTCTTCTCCCACCAATATCTCTGGAACCATGTCCTTTTTCAAAACGATGACCATAGTCATATCAGAGGAATTTTGTAAGTAATAGATTTTTTTGAATTACCACCCATGCATTATGAAATTTCCCACAAAACACATTCGTAATTCTCACGAAAAATTTTCGCGGAGTTTCCTCAGGAAATTTTTCAGAATTTTCGCAGAAAACTATCCGAATACCTTCGGAAAAAATTTCGGAACTTCTGTGTGAACTATTTCGAAAAATGCTCACCTTAACTCTTCGGAATTTCCTCAGGAAGCTATCCGAAATTTCTTCGTGAAACTCATAGGATTTTCCTCGGTAAACTTTTCTGAATTTTTTCGGGAAACTCTTCGAAATTTCCTGAGAAAGTGCTCGGAATTTCCTCGGGAAGGTCTTCGTAAACTCGGAAAACTCATAAGATTCGTCCTGGCAAACTTTTCGGAATTTCTTTGGGAAATTCTGTTAGAATTTTCTTGGGGAACTATTGAAAATTATACTCAGAAAACTATCCGAAATATCTTCGGGAAACTCTTCGGAATTTCTTCGGGAAGGTCTCCGAATTTTCTTCGGGAAATTCTTCGGAATTAAATTCTTCTGAATTTTCTCGGAAAAATCCTAAATCTGTATGTAACTTGTTTTTAGGAAAACTCATCAGAATTTCTTAAGAAAACTTTTAAATTTTAAAAATCTTCGAAATTTCCTCGGGAAAATTTCGAATTCCGAATTTGTTCGCAATTTCTTCGTAAAATTTTCCGAAAATTGATCGGGAAACTCTTCGGAATTCCTTATGAAATTCTTCGGTATTTCATCAGGAAATTATCCGAAATATTCTCAGGAAAGTCTTCGGAAATACCTCAGGTAGTATTTTGGATTTTCTTCGGGAAGCTTTTCGGTATTTATTCGGGAAAAATTAAATTTCTCCTAAATATATAAGTTTCTTTGGAATTCCATCGGAAAAGTCTTTTCTCGGGAAAATCTTCGGAATTTCATTCAACAATTTCGGAACTTCTTCAGGAAACTATTATGAATGTGATCGAGAAACTTTCCGGAATTTACTTAGAAAACTATCCGAAATATTTTCGAGAAACTTTTCAAGAATTTCCCCGTGAAAGTATTCGGTATTTCCGCGGGGAAATCTCCGGAATTTCGTCCTGTAACTCTTCGGAATCTATTTGGTAAACTCCTTAAAACTTCATCGGAAAACGTTTCTGAATTCCCTGGGGAAATACTTCGGGAAATTTTCCTGAAATCGTTCGGGATACTTCGAAATTTTCTCGGAAATTCTTCGGACTTTGCAATCTCCTTGAGATGATACTAAAACGGCGTGGTGCCGACACTTTTAAATGGAAAAATTGTTGAAGGCATATCCATTTTGGTTTTATGGATCAAAAAGGAAATGAACCATTTAAAAAAAAGAACACCCTTTTAGTTATGCGTGTAGGTAGATCTTAAGGCCTATTCTCCAAAGAACTCTTGGGTGACATGCAATGGATCAATTGTTGAAGGCATATTCAAATTTGGTTCTATGAATTAAAGAGGACATGAAACATTTTTGAAAAGAGCTTACAGCCTTTTTGTTACGCGGGTGGTACAGTCATTTGGCAAAAAACTGATTGGCATAATTTCATTTGGCACAACGGCCGTTTGGCACTTGATAAACAAAATTGTATGTGTTTAAGAGCAAAAGCTATTTTTACACAAGGAAAATGTATTAAAATTCAATGCATGTGTATCTTATTGGAACCACACTTTGTCCTGTAGTAGTATAGTCAAAAAAGTAGACGCTCAATTTATCAAAACATGCATTTCCCGGCATATGACAAAGGAAGATATGATTCCTTCTTTAAAAGAATGCATTTTCCCGGCAGAAGGCAAAAAAACGATAAGATTCTTTCATTCAATTCTGGCATTTGCTCGGCTTAAAGCAAGGGAAGATATTATCCCTTCTTTCAAAGGATGGCAAAAGAGTATACGATTCATTTGACTCAATTCAGGCATTTGCTCAGCTCAAAACAAGGGGAGATATAACCCCTTTTTCTTTTTTACAAAAATGCATCTGCTTGATAGAAGGCAAGGTCGGATATGATTCCTTTTTACAAATTAGAAATTTTCTCGATTTAAGTCAAGGGACATATGATCCCTTTTTCCAAAGGATGTATCTGCCCAACAGAAGGCAAGAGAAGATATACTGCCGTGGTTCGCATATCTGTTCCATTTTTGCTGGGTTTCCTATTCATATGGGTCAAATATGCGATTCACGGCAGTATATGACTCCTTTCCTCACTTCATGCATTTGCTTGGTTTGAGGCAAATTTGAGGCAAGATATGATCCTTTCTTCAAAATGGTACTTTTGCCCTGCAAAAGGAAAAAGAGGATATGGTTTCTTTCCAATTTAGACATTGGCTGGGTTTAAGGCAAGCAAATATGCCTTCTTTCGAAGAAAGCATTTGCTTGGCAGATAGGATATGATTGCTTTTAAAAAAGCATGCATTTTCCCTTTTTTGATTCCACATTTTAAAGCAAGCATCAGTCTTGTCTAAGTAAAGAACATATGGCCCGAAAGAAGGCTTAGAGTTGCATAGTACTATAACTAATAGGCTAAGCTCGACAAATGGAAGTGATGTCTTATGTATGAACAATGTAGAAAACGCGACCATATGATTCCTATTCAAAAAACACTTCATAACGCATGAGAAATAAAGAATCCTGTTCATAATAAAAGGCATAAATTTTTCTGCATACTCCAGAAAAACTCTTAAAACCAATGTTAAATAAATTCAATTCTGAGTAATCTTGCTAGTAACGTGTCCACATGGGTAATGTTCCCGTTTTTACAGGAACATTTTTAATTCTTTATAAGCCGTACAATCATGCGTCCCCAATTACCACGAATTGTTCATATGCTGGAGACAATGTAGCTGAATGTTAAACGGTTTTGTGCCAAATGACATTATGCCATACGACTTTATGCCAAACAGGGTACAGTTACGCGTGTAGACATTTTAGACCAGTAGTCCAGGAAGTTCTTGTGTGACCTGCAATAGTCGAAGGCAAATGTTGAAGATGCAAATCAATTACTTATAGGTTTTCGGGTTTCTAAGAGTGTTTTCTAATAGGTTTACTTTCAAATTTCAATAATGCTTTAAATTCTTTTTGAGGGAACAAGACGGTAAAATGAAGTGACGTATAAAGAAGCACCGTAATAATATATTTGAGTGTAACATTACCGAGGAACGCCTCAAAGGCATTTCTTCCATTGATATGAAATAATCATTTCCAGGTTTTGTTAGATTCAAGGGAACTATTTTCCGGGTTTGAATTGGTGCCCATCCAGAAAGCATAAAGTTGTGATTTATATTGGGTTCATTCCACATTGCAAACTAGGCCTTTTGTTACCTATTCGTGTTCTAAGGATATATTTTATTAACTGTATATTTTATTCTTATTTTCTTCCTCATCACCATGTTATCGTTATCTTCACTTTTCCGATCATCCTGCACATCGTTCTCTCCACATCGTCACGTGTACACAAACCAAAATGACCACCCACGAACTTGCGTACGCACGAAACCGGATGTCCACAAAATTGATCCAACAAATTTTGCTTTTATTGTCACCTAATTATCCCCGTCCAAATCAATCGACGATACCAACAAATTGTGTTCTTACAAACACAATCCACAATCGGATTCGCCATTGGCTTGCTACCATTGTTTCGTACGCCCGACAAACAACAACAACAACAACAACCTCACTGCACGTGGGACTCATCGCATCATCTGCGTCGAAACCGTTCGTTCTGAATCCAAAAACTCGTCGATCGGCGTGAACAACGGGAACCTATGCATAATTCGCCCCACATCGACCACAGCTTTTCGAACAAGACATTGGCCCGTTGAAGCGCAGCCTGTCGGCCAAATCGCGACGTTTGAGTCGTATCGCCGATCTGGCACTGGTAATGTTGTTCGATTTATATTCTTCTTTTGTTCTGTCGTTAGAGTATAATTTGTTGTTTTTATTTGTTACCGTTTTATGTTCTTTTTTATTTCGTTTCGAATCCTTGTTACCCTGTCAAACGTACGTCAAAAGGAATGTTTTTCGTTTTGTCCCATATGTCCCGTTATACACGATTTGGAGTTACTACTAACTTCAGTACCATACTAATTCGGTCCTGTTTCCCGATGAAGCAGTTTGGTTTGTTTTTATCATTTGGTTTAACAAATTATGTTTTCAATTACTAAATTTAATTGGTTTAACATGATAGGCTGAGTGCAAGCAGAACCGAAGACAAAATTCGTTCCGTTTCATTTCCCAGGACCCATTCCTACTCCCTGAAACGATTGGGCAAACTCCCAGTAGCAACCCGATTAGAGAAAAACACATACTCGTAAAGCAACAAACTATGTTCCGCATTTCCGTCCGTCGGGGGCCCAGTGTTCACATTTTCTAACCGAACCATATCACGTGTGTTTTTCTTTTTTGGTTTTTGTCTTCCCGGCGACTCGTTTCCATACTCGACATCTACCTACAAATACTGACCTAATCCACGTGGGAATCTCGCCGTCGTGGAATACTACTGCAGAGCACTACGGAAAAAGTACGACTAGCTAATTTTTATCACGGTCGCCATAGTAGGAACATGCATCGTATCTGCCTGCTTAGGGTGCCTTACTTCCACGTAGTTGCGGCGCACATTTACGCTTAGAATGTGACTCGTCCTTCATTTTGGCATTTTCCTTTAGTAATTCATTTGTTAAGAAAAGGGTAAAAGTTAGTAGTTTATTGATCGTTTCTATTCGGGTGTTCATTACCATAATAGATGAGCGCAATTGGACTTAATGAGTATACCGTGGACACGACAATAAGAGCTGGTTTTCATTCATATTAACGAAGTTCGTTTTCAATTTGAGCCTCTACAATCTACATAATTTCCCTGAGGTTTGATGATTGAGCGGTGCCGAATTGAACCCTTCTCTATATAAATACTATTTTTTTCAAGTGATTTAGGCATCTTATCATCGCCAAAATTATGAATTCTTACAGATTAAAGGGATTTAAATGAACAAGCTTTCAGATTGAAAACGGACAGACTATTGGAGCTCCACGGTATTTAAAAAAAAGATAATAGAATGACCTCTACACAAACACTTCCTTTGCTTAGGGTTTCGCTATAGTAAACCTTACACTGATCAGTTATATTTTACATTTTATTTAATTTAATTAAAGGAACAAAACTGAAATTAACTCATAGCAGAATCTTGTAACGCGAAGCCCTAATCAAAATCATTTTTCATTTCATGAATATTTCGTATATCAAATACATTTAGTTTTGTTTGGCCTAACTTCATTTCAAGGGTTCATCAAATACCAAACATATTCTGTATTGTCCAACTTCGCTCGTTGAAGTCACTCATTCATTGTTTTAAATGTCACTTTTGGTCACTATTGTCACCATCTCAACTGCGCTCTCTGTTTACGCAACCTTCTTACTAATGTCTGTACTTCTACTGTCATCTCCCTGGCTGTGTCTGTGCGCTGTCTAGTGTGGCTGTTCTGTAGTGTGGGCTGTCCTGTATTATAAATGCTGGTTGGAACTGAATAAACTTGTGTACATATCATCAACAACACCGAGTAGCTAGTAGAAATGATGGATCAAGAGCACTAAATCAAGACAGAGCATTTAAATGGTATACTTTAGGAATTGTTTGCTATTGTTTGTGCAAAAGTGTGCTTCTTTTTTCCATTTGAGTTGCTATTTTTAAAAGAGTTTTACATCATATCATTATAGAAACACAAATCTGGCAGATATCAGATTCATATTCTTATTTCCTGTGGCACGCTTGTGAGCTTCTATCGAAGTCACCGATCTACTCATTAGGTTCTGCAGCATCTGTTTCTGGCACTAAGCTACCAATAACGATCACGAATTTGAAAACTTTTCCAGTGAAAGGTACTACTGAATTGTCAAAAACTTCATTCGACAAAGACTATTTTAGTGCTTAAACATATTTCCCGTGAGAATTTAAATAAAAGTAAGACTGTAAAAAAGAGAAGTGCAAAGTGAGAGGGGAGAAATAAGAAGTTAGCAATAAGGATTGAGAAGTCAGACGTCTCACTTCTCACAGTGAAAAGTGAGAAGCCCGAAATGGGAAATGAGGCGTGAAAACGACAAGTGAAACGTATCACTTTTCACATACCATTTCTTACATCACAATTCGCATGAGCAGTGAGAATGGAAAGTGAGAAGTCTTACTTCTCACTCCTTATTTATAACTTCTGATTTCTCACTTTTCATACTAAGAGGAGAGGTGAGAAATGAGGAGTGAAAAAAGAGCAGGAAGACGTCTTCTCAATTAGCATTAGTCACATCACACTTTTCACATTGATTATTGTTCGACCAAACGACATTTTCGGCCACATAAGTCGTTTAGGAAACCACATTTACGGTCAACCAAATGACATTTTCGGCCCTATTATCTGTTCGGAAAAACGACAGTGTCGACCGTACGACCCGCTCTACTAAATAACATGTTTGACGGCATTTTTGGTCGAATAACAACTTTTTCGGTAAATGACCAGTTCGACCGAACGAAAATTTTTCCCAAATGTTCCTTTTGCCTCCTCTACGATATCTCACGACGCCTGAGTGGAACAAGGATGAATCCAAGTATGCCGGTGAAAGACGCGACAGGTCAGTTACTCACCGACTCAACTTCGAACAACTTTTTCAAGTTTCGACGCCCGACCAACTATCAACATCTCGGCATGAGCCGCCAAGGGTGCGACGCATTACTCGCGACAACTCCAAAGCTCCATCATTGCAGGAGATTGAAACATGAAATCCAACAAAGCGCCCGGGGTCGATCGCATTTCAGCACAGGTGCTCAAATCTGACCCCGTGCTAGCTGCGCAAATGTTGCATCAACTATTCTGCAATATCTGGGAAACTGCAACTTTTCCGGCCGACTGGATGCAGGGCGTCTTAGAAAAGGTCACAAAAAAGGCTGATCTGGCTGTGTGCAACAATTGGCGAGGCATCATGTTACTGTGCTTTGTTCTCAAAGTTCTGTGGAAAGTTAACCTAAATCGGATACAGGGGAAAACAGATTCGACTCTCCGACGGCAGAAGGCAGGATTCCGCCCAGGAAGATAATGGTGGACCATATTGTCATGGTCCGAATCATTTTGGAGCAAGTCAACGAATGGTATTCATTGACTACAAAAAATCATTCGATCGTCTGAACCACGAAAATCTGTGGGCGCCCTTAGACGCAAGGGAGTTCTGGATAGAATCGTCGGCCTCATCGAAGCACAGTACAATGCTTTTACCTGCAGATTCCTGCATAACGGAGCTTTGTCTGACCCCATCCGGGTAGTCGCTGCAGTGAGGCAAGGATGTATTCTATCTGTACTACTGTTCCTCATCGTAAACGACGAGATCATGGTGGGTGCGATTGACCGTGTACCAAACCGTAGGCTGCTCTGGCAGCCTCTTACTATGGAGCATCTAGACGATTTTGATTTGGCTGATGATATTGCTCTACTAGCACAACGGTGCTCTGATATGCAGAGTAAGCTGAACGACCTGGCCGAACGCTCCTCAACGGCGGGTCTCACCATCAACGTCAACAAGACCGAGTCTTGGCAACCAGTTAGCGTCGGACGGTGAATCCAAGTTCGAAATAGGAACACGGATCAAGAAAGCCAGGGCTGCTTTTGCGAGTTTACGAAATATATGGAGATCCAATCAGATCAGTCAACGCACTAAATTTCGAATAAAATCTGTGTTGTTATACCTTTTGTCGTCAACAGAGTTTGTTACTGACGAGCGCACCTCGCAACAAGCCTTTATCAGAACCCAAACACAATATGACAAGAATCATTTGCCTCGCAAGCTCTGATATTTCCGAGAATACGATGCTAATTTTGTAATCATAGTTAGATTCTCGAATATTTTCATAAAAGCAGGAACTATGATGGCAAAAAAACTAAATTAGCTGTAGAGATAATCCAAAATAACGGGATGAAAAGTTAGCAACAAAATTGTCTTCTTTTTTGTTGCTGACAAAAATGTTCGGATCTTTGTCATTATTATCTCCGACAAAAACAAAGCTTTGTCGTTGATTATCTTTTGTCGCTTGTTTCGCTTGCGCATCGTAGACAAATTGATTCCCTGGGAGTTCCTTTCAACAGAAACGTTCAATTAGCAGGGTGGTGAGTGAGACGGGAAAATGGGAAACGCGGGAAATATGTAGGAAATACGAAAAAAGTAGGAAATTTCTCGAAATGATCCAAAAATTCGGGAAAAAAAATCATCAGGTTTCATTTCATTAATTCATGGTGTAAAGCATGAAAAAAATCGTTTACTATTTAAATGCATGGAGTTTTCCACGTAACGTTTGAAACTATTTGAAGAACTCTCCGTCTTGGTCATAATGAAAATTATATTGGAACCAGATTTCTTTTGTTGACTCTAGAGCTCTTCTCGGTAGTGATGATGGAAAGCAACATGCCTCCTACGCTTCGGTAGGTTTCGGAAGGAAGTCTCCGAGAGTCCTAGAAAAAGCTAATTAGCATTTCGTTTCCTGAACAAGATGCTTTCTTGAAAGCGACTCGAGTTTTGTTTGGAGACTTGTCGATCGTAGTCGAGTATATCCAATATAGACTAATTAACAGTCGTAAACCAGTACAGTAACGATTCGCTGGTTGGGCCACGACCTCGACCCAACTAACGAATTCGGTTTTTTAGCTGGGCTTGTTATTGGGGCCCTCCTTAGCCGTGCGGTAAGACGCGCGGCTACAAAGCAAGACCATGCTGAGGGTGGCTGGGTTCGATTCCCGGTGCCGGTCTAGGTAATTCTCGGATTGGAAATTGTCTCGACTTCCCTGGGCATAAAAGTATCATCGTGCTAGCCTCATGATATACGAATGCAAAAATGGTAACCTGGCTTAGAAACCTCGCAGTTTATAACTGTGGAAGTGCTTAATGAACACTAAGTTGCGAGGCGGCTCTGTCCCAGTGTGGGGATGTAATGCCAATAAGAAGAAGAAGAAGAAGAAGAAGAAGAACTGACAGTCATTTGAACACACGGGACTGACACTTCAATACCTCCACCACAGTTCGTTCTGTAGCCAACGTTGAAAATTCCGCACTGACAGCCATAAGGAGAATTATGAGAAAGAAAGAGATAGGTGCGTTCCAGACTGACAGTTTCATAAACGACAAGAAAAAGAAACGAGACTGCATCTATACTACGAAAACACAACCAAAACAACAGACCCCCGTTTGAACACGTGTATTTCGACTTGAACATCACAAATGATGTCCAGTGACGCCCAATCCCATTCTCCGTGTTTACATTGAATTTTGACGTACGATTGCTATTTAGTTGGGTCATGGCCCAGCCAGCGGAGGCCCAACTAAAAAGTGACCCAAGTATTAAAATCCCAACCAGCGAATCCTGATTGTATAAATACGAAGAAAAGACTGGCATTAGCAATGAAGTATGATGCCATAATAAGATCAGTTGTAAGCTTTGCAGATGATATTGTCATCATAGTAAGAGGAAAGTTTGATAACGTAGTTGCGGAGAGAATGCAGCAGGCTCTGATGTTCACATATTTGTGGTGCATGGAAGAGGGTCTAAGCATTAATCCTTCCAAGATCACTATAGTTCCTTTTACTAAAAGAAGGAAATATAACTTGCAACCTCTCAAAATTGAGGAAAGGATAATTCCATTCAGTAAAGAGGTAAAATTCTTAGGAGTGATTTTAGATGCCAAACTGAATTGGAATAAACACTTGGACGCAACGATAAATAAGTCAATCAGTGCGTTTTGGGTGTGCTCCAGTACCGTAGGGAGAAAATGGGGTCTTAAACCAAAAATGATTATGTGGATATTTACTTCCATTATAAGACCAAAAGTAATGTATGCTTCGCTATTGTGGTAGCCAAAAACCAAAAAGGCCACTGCAGCATCAAAACTAGCAAAACTTCAACGACTTGGATGTATTGCTATTACGGGAGCGATGCGCAGCACTCCATCGAAAGCACTAGAGGCAATCCTAAATCTGCTACCGTTGCATGAGCACGTACAACTGGAAGCGGAGAAGAGTGCGCTGAGGCTTAAAAGATCCATGAATGTTCTACCAGGAGACCTTATCGGAGGTCACTTGAGCATTCTACAACATTTTAAAAGAGGACCGGTGTTGAACATGATCGGAGATTGGATGAATGCGGAGGACAACTACGACATTCCCTATATGGTGCACGCAACGACGCGTACGGATTGGGATGCCGGTGGTCCTATAGTTCGTCAAGGTTCAATTATATTCATCACTGACGGCTCCAAAATCGATACGAAAACTGGTGCAGGAATCTCTGGTCCTAGGATGCCGATTTCAGTCGCCATGGGTCACTGGCCAACTGTATTCTAAGCAGAAATTTTTGCAATTATAGAGTGTGTAAATGTTTGCTTGAGAAGAAAATATAGACATGCAAATATCTGCATTTTTCTGACAATAAGCTGCACTAAAAGCATTGAGTTCCTTTAAATGCACATCAAGAATTGTCTGGGAATGTATTCTCTCCTTGCGGCTTCTGTGTCAACTAAACTCTGGATGTTTGTATTGGATTCCTGGACACTGTGGTATTGAAGGGAATGAAATAGCAGACCATCTCGCAAAGCAGGGCTCCAACTTGCAGCTTGTTGGCCCTGAACCATTTTGTGGTGTATCGAACAGTGCAATTAAAATGGAACTTAAAAATTGGGAATCACAAAGGGTAATAACCAACTGGTTGGCAGCCACAAAGTGTTACCAGGCAAAAAGATTTATTGTTCCAAATGCAATTGTCACTAAAAAGCTCTTAGAGCTGAACAAGCGAGCTCTTTGTACATATACTGGTCTAGTAACTGGGCACTGCCCGTGCAGATATCATTTGAAAAACATTGGACAAGTTCATAATAATATTTGTAATATTGAAACCGAATTCGGAAACATCGGAACATCTGCTTTGTAGTTGTAGTACATTACATACATAGATGCAGATCGAAATTTCTCGATAGCGGCTGTATACAGCCCAAAGAGATATAGTCTGCTCAGCCAGGAAAAGTGATTGGTTTTATAATCCACATTCCGGGTTGGTAACGTATCGTGGCATAAGACTGACCATATACTAAGTTGTGGTCAGTAATAAACGACACGTACATCAAACAGGGATATACTACAATAGTTCTAATTAATGGACGCAGTAGTTCTAATCCCCCAACAAACAATAAAAAAAGATCAGGATGTGTAGCAATAGTAGAAATAATCAAGTCCATATTAATTCTCTGGTCAAGGTAAAATAAGCTTGAGCTTGAGCTTGATTGACTGCTCGTAGTTGCTACTCCATTATGACCAGATCAGCTGTTCTTGCACAGGGAACCAACAGATGTTTGCTTGGGACTAGCACACATCTTCAATGTACAAGTACTGGTGATCTCATTTGTTAGGTCATACTGGCGCCTGCCACGTCAGAATGCAAGTCAATGTAGGGAAGGGGGAGGAAATGATGATGCAATTACTCGCCCACTGCAAGCCGAATATACCTCTGCACTTGCCACGAGTTCATGCGGAATTTGTTGGAATTTTTGGGTTGGGTTCGAGAGGCAGAGGTCCGTCTTGGTTAACGAGCTGCCAATGTGATAGATAGGAGAAGGCAACTAGTGGAATTTCTAATTGGATGTAGGAAACGAGCTCTATAGTTCATTTCCAATTCTAGCAGATTAATGTTATAATACTCAAGTTGAAGGTATAGGAATAGTAATGGAACCGGTATGGAAGTCCATTTCCAGTTCTAGCGATTGCTAGAACATGAGAAATATAGAGAAAGATACAAAGTAGGATAATGGAACGGACCTGGGATTGAACCCACGACCTCCTGCGTATGAGACAGAAGCAGTAGCCATATGACTACCAAGGCCGCTTCTCTGGTCAAGGTAAAATAAGTCTCAAGAACTGAAAATAGATTAAGGAAAAAAATAGAGATAGGTAACAACGTAAAGGTTATTATTATTATTTTTTTCTTAATCATAGAGATTTGCAGCCCTAGGCTGACTCATCTGTGAAACATGAAGGTGTTGGAGAAAATGGATGTCAAAATATTGGCAGATGCAAAAATGTTTATTCGCTCAACGAATTCTTCAATTTACTTAAAGTTTACTCTAGACCAGAGGTTCCCAAACTTTTGGATATGCGACCCACCTAGCAGAATCCTATATTGCTTGCGACCCACCAGGTACCAAATGCATTGATTTTGTGAAATTTGATAAAAATGAGTTCACGTTAGATTGGAAAATTATAATTAATTGATTTATACCCCATCATTGTGTTTGTCAAAAATTCGTCAATTTTTTGGATTGGATGTGGATTGGATTTGAATTGGATTGGAATTGAATTTGTGTTGGATTTGGATTGGATTTGAAATTTATTTAGATTGATTTTGAATTGGATTTCGATTAGATTAGGATTGGATTTAGATTGGATTTGAATTAGGTTTAGATTGGATTTGAATTAGATTTAGATTGGATTTGAATTACATTTGGATTGGATTTAAAATAGATTTGGATTTGATTCAGATCGGATTCGAATTGGCTTAGGATTGGTTTTGGATTGGGTTCGGGGCTTACATTTGGATTGTATAGGACTTCTTTCTACTTGCCCAAATATCGTATAACAAAGAAAGGCCGTTGACCTCGTCAGGTTTGTTATTCTTTAATCATCCAATCATTAGTTAGATCCTAATTTAAAGTATGGAATAGATTTGTGGGACAAAATAGTAACAAAATTATGAATTAATATTTGTCTTTCGCGACCCACCACTGAACAGCCCACGACCCCCCTGGGGGTCGCGACCCACAGTTTGGGAACCTCTGCTCTAGACAAACATTTGAAAAGGGGGTAAAAGCCAAAATTTATTTTCCCGGTTCCTCGTCTATACACATAGACAAGGAACTGAAAAGAATAAATTATGGTTGTTACACCCTTCACAAATGTTGGTCTAAAACTATCCATTTTTCAAATAAATAAAAAAAAAAAAAAAAAAGTTGTTCTACATTCATATTTTATAACAGTTGATTTTCAAAAGCTTAAAACTGTTATACCGCCCAGTTCTATTTTCTGCGGATTTGAACTTCGAATCAATCACGAGGTTCATATATTTTTCATTTAGTTTGGTGTATGGATGCGTCATTTTTATTGACGAATCAATCCACTTTGAAATTTTGGCGGCTTTTTAGAAGCAACATAATTGTTTCATGAAATGAAGATTTCTTCAAACATGAATAGCACACTGCTGGGGAAACCAGCGAGTTTGTTCTATTTCACTCAAGATTCAAACTAGAATTATAGTGTTCAAAAATTTTCAATGAAACTGAATCATTGCTGATTCGATTCTAGAAAACTTAACAAATTTACCTTAAATTAGTCAAAGCATTCACTGAGACAATAAAACAAGATACATTTTTTGACAGTAAACGTCGAGGGGTAGGAGGTTGAGGGTTTGTGTCTCTACAAGACACGTGGATTCTTTTTCACAAATCGCATATCAATTTGTCCATTTCGAAACCTGTGCTGTGCATATGCACAGCTAAGATATTTAACAAAAAAAATTATTATTATTGTCTTTATTAACGAGATTTTCGGCCCTTAGCCCTCTCATCTCGTGACTTTACCAAAAATAAAAATTAAGTAAAAGTCAATTTAAAGCACTTTTAGAATAAAATATGACCATTCACGATTTTTTTTTAAATGTACGGCCGCATGAATTTCGGCCAAATGACTTCCAGGCTTATTATTTTTGGCTAAAATACACTTAGTTTTTATTTCTGTAACTTCGGCAAATTATTTGCTGATTCTTAGTAAAACATGTTTGCTGAGGCTCGGCTGTGCGAATCTCGGTAAAACAAATTAAGTATCTATGTGATACGAAATTTGGTATCACATAGAACTCATTACATGCGTGCTTGTGAGATCAGTCCTTTGGGATTTCCAGTGTTTCGATAAATGAATTTTTAACTCGATTAATACAAAATTGCTCGAGTTCATTATTGACTGTTCTAGCAATCACGTTAACCACGAGCGTCTTCTTTATTCATGGCTGCACAAGTACAGATCATCAGAGGTTTCGTCGTTAACTGTTCGACGCAGCTGTTTACGGAGGAATAACTAACTTCAACAAGGGACTAGGGTATGCGATAACACAGAAATCAGACGTGGAACAGATCATCGTGTATAATCAGACAGCAAATTCCCGAAAGCAACAGAATCAGAATATAGTGAAAAACATCGTAGCAGGCGCCATCAAAGGAGAACAGCACACGGGGCATCGAACCATGATGAGAAGAGGATTTTGAAGGCGAAACCAATCTACTACATGAAAGCGGTCAAAGGTAACGCAGTAGTGATAATGGGCAAAGAGGACTTCGACGAGCATCAACGGAGGACCATACAGGCATTTGAGAGTGTCTTCGCTAACAGGATTAATAAGACTAATGAAGAAAACGATAAAGGAGCTTAGGCGAACATCGGAGAAGCTCGAATGAAGACGGTAAACGCGATGCTACCTAGGATTAAAGGTTAATCAAAGATCCATGAACCCGGGAGGGAGATGCGAGAGATAGTTTCATCAGTGGGCCAAATGACTAGTGAAGGAGTTCCAAAGTATGCTGAAATCATTCCCAAGCAGGTCAGTGATCAACACCCATGAGTTCGCCCAGAAGCTGCTGGAATCAGGACACATCGAATAAATAGGCGTACAGTCAAACCTCCATGAGTCGATGTTCTATGACTCGATATGTAAAATATTTTCTGGGTTGCTGCGATGGTCCCTTCAAACAACTTTACATTGATTTTTCATTCCACATCTCAACATGAGTCGATGGTCTCTAGCAGCATTGTTCCCTAGCGTAACAGTGGAAGACGCTCTGAATCTTCTAGAGGATTGACTGCTAACACAAAGGACGGAACAGATGTACCTTAACCTGGCAACCACATTCTGTGGAAACTACTACAAACAGACCAATGCGATGTGAGATCAGCTATCACCGTTTTTGTCCGAACAAATCATGGCGAATTTGGAGCACAACCAACAGGAACAATGAGCACTACCCGACGACAGTTTCAGCATCCTCAACCGAAAGGATCTATCCAGAATTTTGGAAGCGATAAACATTGTACATAATCAATCCTCATGCTTCAAATCATTTGCAAATGGATATCGTAAGATCTTCCCAATATTTTTATAACGATTATTTGTTCGTGACGTGATCTTGATTAAAAAATAAACGATGCAAAACCGTACATTGTTCAGGTTAATGTCAAGTACAGATGCTGCAGAATCTAATGACTATTTTTGAGTTCTGAATTATTTGTCCATAAATAAGTGACAACTGCTCCGAATGGTACATAAGCTGTTTTTGTGTAAGGATTTTTTTCAGTTATCATTGTGACTAAAACATGATATTTTCATCGTAAATAAAATTAGATTGTCCCAAAAAATTCAATTTAAATCAGCTTCGTTGCTTTGTTTCTTTTGTTTCGGTATTTTCATGTACGCACCACACACGTTAGACACTGATTGGAAGCATCGCATGCTTTTCCGAGATTTTGTCGGTAAATACGCTTTATTCTGCAAACGTGACTATGTCCGCATCGCTTTGTTTGCTTCCATTCTGCAGAGAATCCTCATTCCTTTGCATGACTAGAGCACTGGAAAAATTCCACACTTCACCATTATATTTAAATTCGGCCGAAACTTTCCATCTGCCTTTTATTGTGTGCCTTCAATACTAAAGGGGAATCCTTTCTCCCTCTAACAATACATTCATAAAACGGCAGGCAATTACAAGAGCATTGTATGATAACTAAACAGCACGTGTGTGTTCGCCGCACTTTCATCGAATTAGAATCTCATTGGCACTAACAAAACAGCTTTGACTGTCCTATTAGAAATAACGTTTGATTTGAATCCATTTGTTTGATCATGCTTTGCTTTATGCGTGCAGGAATACATTATCAATACAAATTTCTACAAAATTCAAAAAATCTGATACAAAAAAAAAATGAATCACAAGAAAAAGCCTGCTTTTCTATTGTTTTCCTTTCTCTCTTTTTTCTCTCTCTTTTCCGTGCGCGTGTGTGAACCACCACAACCAAAAAACCAAAAACAATATCAAAAAAATCACATCCTCCACCAGCGTCACGCGGCGGAAGCAAACAAACAGTCAACAAACAATTCCGACTCTGCCAATAGTAGTCCCCGTAGTAGTATTAGTGCTTGCCGTCATCATTTGTGCTCTTGTTTCTCGAATATTCTAGCTCGTTGTAGCAATGTAATTCTAGTTTGGAGTCCGCCTGGGCGGACTCGACCGCGTCCCACTGCTGTAATCAATATTAACGGATTGCTTTTTTCTCTCTCTCCTTTTCTCTTTCATTTCGTTTTCGATTGTTATTTTTTATCTTTTTTTTTTCGTTTTACTTTCGCATTTTCGACATTTTCTTTTCCTATCAAATACATTACGTCATCGTGTCGCCACCGCTCTCTCCCTTTTGTTTTCCGATCCCTTTAGTTACGTAAACAAAGTCAGTTTAACGCTAGGAAAAAGTTCCAATTTGCTATCCTATGTATTAGAGCAATGGTTAGAATAAAGAGGCTACGGTACACGCCGGAACCGTTGCGGGCCGAGGACGCACTCAGAGACCCCTACCGCATCAAGGTGCTGCGAAAGGTGAGTACAATTATTTAATTTAAATTTGTATCAACGACATCTGAGCCATTTGAGTTTTTCAGTATTAAGGCACCCCCAGACCTAAGCGATTTCATCGGCGCGACGCCGCTGTTCTATCGTTGCAGGCAATGTTCTATTTACACTTCCATACCAACGGCGACAGAATGGCTGTCGCCAAGCGATAGAATCGCGTCGCGTGTGTTTGGGGGAACCTTTAATTTGAGATTTATGATGCAACACTGAAATACTTACTGATTTGTTTGGTTTTAAATAGCATTGCTATGTAGCTCAACTGATGAATCTGTCGTGCTTACAGAAACAGACAAGCCATATGGTTTTATGGTTTTGTAAGCACATAACAGATCAGTTCTTAAATCTTCGATGTTATTAGGGAAGGTTTTCGAAAAAATCAAAAGGGTTATGCATAAGACACGACCGCCCGAAATAAATTACGTAAAACAGTTTAGTGCTACAAGGAATGTGAAATGTATGTGTGAATGTGTGAATGTGTCGGGGGTGACAATGGGTCAAATGGGGGTGAGAATGGGTCACTGTTTCAAGTACTTAGAATGCTTGTAGAATAGATTGAATGTATCTGAGGGCAAGAAGATTAAAATATAAGGTCTCTTATTGAACGATTTTGCTATCCGACGTCCAGCCTGCCGGTGACAGTGATGACGCATTCTCACCCCCAGACCCATTGTCACCCCCGATGGCGGTATAAGCCATTTTATGAGACAGATTCGAACAGCTGATCGAAATTTTGAGTGGACGGCTCGGTCTTTGTTTTGGTAAATTTGCATGTAAACCATCATCATTTCGTCATCATCATCATCATTTCATTTCATTTTCGCAAATGTTCCTTGTAAAATGTAAATATTAGTATTTGGTCTCCTGTCATTTGAGCTTTCTATAAAATGGCTTATATGATAAGATAATTCATTTGATTTCTTATGTCACTGGTTTCGAACAAAACAGGAATAACAAAAAAGGGGGATTTAAATCTTCCACTTAAAAACCAAAACCATAATAAGAATGTTTAAAACCTTGAAAACTTAAGAATGTTGCGTTAAAATTTCACTTGAGTGCTACTGACGCAGAGGAAAGCCACTCGATTATTTACGGTTCAATCGCTGATGACGCCACCTTTGCGAATAAATTCTCTGCAGAAACCAGCGCCAATGGCCGTCACTGGGACGCCATTAAATTTGATTGCAGTTACACTGCGGTTATGTTTTGAACTTTGAAGATCAATTTTCTCTTGGAAAATGAAAAAAAAAAACAATTTATTTTCAATGATACGCCTTCATATCCCTAACAGCAACAGAATTAAAATCAGTATCTCTGACGCGTGCTTGTGATTCTTCTACCGGCGGCAACTTTCTACGGTCGACAAACCATTATATTTTGCACTTTGATGAACATTTGAACCAAATACATAATCTTGGGGGAAAAAATTACTGGACACCATGTATTCACTAGTCACTTTGGAAATCCCAGCTAAACTTTCTTTGAAATAAAATGGTGGTCGTGAAAAAAAATCAATAGTTTGATACTCGTGGAACAAATCTGATTGCTTAGACCAGCGATACTCAACTTTTTTCTTGCGAGGTACCCCTTCGAACTTTTGCATATTATGAGGTACCCCTATTAAATAGGGCATATTTTGTTCGCTGTAAAAAATAAGCGTTTTCCTCAAGATATAGGCAAAACAGAACTGCTTTCCAAAAAAATGTCTGAAATGTTCTTCGTGAAAGTTTCCAATTAAATTTGCGTTTAGACATCATTACAACTTTGATGGCATTTTTGGAGTCTTCCAAGCCTCCTAAATAAAGGCTTCCGAACCTCTAAAATGGAGGCTCAAGATCATCGTGAAAAGAGGCCTTCAAGCCTCTTGAAACAATAATTTCTAACCTTTTGAAAGAATATTTCCATACCTTCTGGAAGGACGCTTTGAAAGGAGGGCTTTGGAAATCCTTGAAAGGAGGCTTCTGAGAGAAGACTTTTGAGCCTCTTAAAAGGAGGCTTCCGAGCCTCTTGGACGGAGGCTTCCGAACATCTTAAATAGAGGCTTCCGAGCCTCTTGAAAGGAGGCTTCCGAGCCTCTTGAAAGAAGGCTTTCAAGCCTCTTGAAAGGAGGCTTCCGAGCCTATTGAAAGCAGGCTTCCGAGCTTCTTGATAGGAGCACTCTAACTTTCACCTACTCAGTGACTGAGTAAAATTGTATTGCCATCTCTTTTCTTCCCACGGAATTTTACTCATTTTCCGTCAAAAGCAGGATTACTCATAGTTTTGAGTTGTCCTGCTTTTGACGGAAATTGAGTAAAATTTTCGTGGGATAGAGAGAGAGAGAGCAATACAATTTTACTCAGTCACTGAGTAGGTGGAAGTTAGCGTGAGGCTTCCGAGCTTCTTGATAGGAGGCTTCCGAGCCTCTTGAAAGGAGGCTTCCGTGCTTCTTGACAGGAGGCTTCCAAGCTTCTTGAAAGGAGGCTTCTGAGCCCCTTGAAAGGAGGCTTCCGAGCCCCTTGAAAGGAGGCTTCCGAGCTTCTTGACAGGAGGCTTCCAAACCTCTTGATAGAAAGCTTCCAAGCCTTTTTGAAAGGAGGCTTCCAAGCCTCTTGAAAGGAGGCTTCCAAGCATATTGAAAGGAGGCTTCCAAGCCTCTTGAAAGGAGGCTTCCAAGCCTCTTGAAAGGAGGGTTCCGAGCTTCTTGACATGAGGCTTCCAAGCCTTTTGAAAGAAGGCTTTCAGCCTCTTCAAAGGAGGCTTCCAAGCCTATTGAAAGGAGGCTTCCAAGCCTATTGAAAGGAGGCTTCCGAGCTCCTTGAAAGGAGGCTTCCGAGCTTCTTGACAGGAGGCTTCCAAGCTCTTGAAAAGAGGTTTCCGAGCTTCTTGACAGGAGGTTTCCAAGCCTCTTGAAAGGAGGCTTCCAAACCCCTTGATAGAAGGCTTCCAAGCCTCTTGAAAGAAGGCTTCCGAGCCCCTTGAAAGGAGGCTTCCGAGCTTCTTGACAGGAGCCTTCCAAGCCTCTTGAAAGGAGGCTTCCAAGCCTCTTGAAAGGAGGTTTCCGAGCCCCTTGAAAGGAGGCTTCCGAGCCTCTTGAAAGTAGGCTTCCGAGCCCCTTGAAAGGAGGCTTCCGAGCCTCTTGACAGGAGGTTTCCAAGCCTCTTGAAAGGAGGCTTCCGAGCCCCTTGAAAGAAAACTTCCGAGCTTCTTGAAGGGAGGCTTCCAAGCCTCTTGAAGGGAGGCTTCCGAGCCCCTTGAAAGGAGGCTTCCAAACCCCTTGATAGAAGGCTTCCAAGCCTATTGAAAGGAGACTTCCGATCCTCTTGAAAAAAGGCTTCCGAGCCTTTCGAAAGGAGGCTTTCGAGCCTTTCGAAAGGAGGCTTTCGAGCCTTTCGAAAGGAGGCTTATGAGCTGCTTGGAAGGAAGCTTCCAAGTCTCTTGCAAAGAAGCTATAGAGCTTTTCAGAAAAATACCGTTTTTGTATCTCGAATGAAGTCTTTAGAACCTTTAAAATTCTATATTACAGATCTGAAACATATTCTTAACATATTATTCAACATTTTGTCTCGATCAGGTTTATTACATTGAAGATTGTTTATTCTACGTTTTGTCCCTTTGTTTATTTTGTCTCACAGCCCTTAAGGTCACTCTTGACGGAATCCAAATTTAAAAGTGCTCGCGTTTTCGGGGGCACACCACTCGATAGTGAAGCAACGCACAATTGTCATTTGTATTATTTCACGCATGCTGCGACGAAGCAAAGCTAAATCAACAAAAATGACAGTTGTGCGCCGCCTCTGAATCGAGTGGTGTGCCCCCGAAAACGCGAGCACTTTGGAACTTGGATTCCGTCAGGAGTTACCTTAATTTAGTGTGTGCTGGTTGGGGTAAGCAGGATTCAAAAGTCTTTGATTTACTGATCGCCATTCATGTTATGTACAATGCAAAGTTTTAGAATAAAAAATTATTGAAACTTTATCAACAAGTTTGTATTGAAATTGTTATACGTCCGCCATTACGCATCTTTTTCCGAGGTACCCCCTAGGGCCAGCGAAGGTACCCCCAGGAGTACATGTACCACAGGTTGAGAACCGCTGGCTTAGACCACTAAGTTCTGTCGACGCCTCCTATGCGAAAAATTTCACTTAAGTGCCGCTGTCGGCGAACCACCGCTCCACCATCGATGACCGCCACGAACGCCATCGCTGCGGCAGCCGTTTTCGCTGGGACCACTACCGGACCGGACGTCATCGTCCGCTGTCCGTGAAATCCCGATCGGAAATGACACGCTTGTGCGAAAAACGCACAGAGATGATGAAGATGATGTTCGTGTTGGGAATGTATGAACGAGATTGGTTGGTTCAAAAATTTTTGCTGTATTTGTCAAGAATTGAAATTTTCAATAATCAATAGTTTCAATGAAATTGGCAAATTTGTGGAGAGTTTTTGAGTCGATTAATATATATTTAAATCTCAAAAATCCACCGAAAGATAAAGGCACTATTAACGTTCAAAATCTCGCATAATTGCGTGACGGTCCCAAATTTGGAAATTTTTATTTGATTCCTTTATCCGAGTCTTTCTCTTACACGTGGCACGACGTAGCTTACGAAAAAACAGCAGAATTGATCATCATTTTTGGCAAAATTAATTGTTATTTAAATAATCAATTAATCAATTTTTTACATAATTGTTATTCATCTGACAACTTATATTCCTTATAAATGAAACTAAAAGCAAGTCATGATTTTGGGAACTTTTTTCATAGCACTCTATAATGGTCTTAAGTCGACAAAATGCATAACCAATTACACTTCGATTGTTCTGTTCCCAAGTAGCAAGGATGGCTGAGAAGCAACGCGCTGGGCTCTCACTCAGTGGACTCGGGTTCGATCCTCGTGTTAAGCTTCTTTCTAATTTCTCCATCTTTACAACCAGAGGCGTATCCACTTTCCAAGTTGTGGGTAGGGACAAATGAGCAAAATGACGTTTTGGGAAACAGTTCTGGTGTTGAGTAATCGATGCACATTTTACATATAAACCATTCTAAATATTAAAAATATGGACTTCCGGACAGAATCCTTACATAATTTGTAAAATTTTCATCTATTTTCAGAACAAATATTGCTTTTCAACTAGCATGATTGTATACTTCGCAGTTGCTAGTTGGTCTTTTAATCAAAACAATGTTTAATGTTTGATTGTAGGATAAAGAGAGAAAAATTAATTCGACTACTCAGGCTTCGGAATTCTTACTCATATGAATAAAAACCTACGATTAATCCATTAAGCGGAGTGTGATTTTTCATGGTCCCCCTGTGAGGAAGTATTCTCACACAACATTTTTATCCGGATAGAATGGCGGGTGATAAATTCGTGAGCGCCGGAGCGCCGGATAATTTAATTTTAATCCACAAATTTTCCTTCTCGTCGCTTTACCAGATAAATTTTACAAGCATATTTACAAAAATTTAGGACCGCAACGGGATTCGAACCCAAAACAATTTTAAAATGTTCAGAGCGCCCACTAAAACCACGCCACCACATGAATTGATTGAAAGCGATGGGAAAAACTGCTGTATTGAACCTTCTGCTTATCGTGGCGCATCGTCAGATTCAATCAGCTTGGAGAGGCAAAGTAAGCAGCATTTGATTTTCGCGAAACATGGGAAGAAGGATAACAATTTTTCGCACCATCGCTTGTGCCGGAGTTTATCGCACTGTAATTTATCCGGATAAAATGCATGGTGGAGTGATCAGTTGTCGCGTGAGTGAGTGAGAAATCCGAACCCTGGACTACGTTTGCTACAGGAGGACTGGTAATGCACAGGAAAAGGCATTGAAAGTGATTGAATATTTCAATACACATTGCTACTTCAAGACATAAAGACGAAAACCATGTTTCTCTATTATATTTTTGTACAACTAGACAAGAGATCTGCAACTAAAATTATGAGCTAGATGATGTCTTCTCACCACCCTGACTGTCCCACCCAGGAAAATTCGAGCATAGGACATCCCCTACTTGTCCTACCCACTCCCGGCGCCACTGTTTACAAACAAATCGTAACGTGATCGTATCGTCGCAGATGCGTTACATAAAAATAATATGTGAAATCTTGAATTAAATTCACGAAATCATAAACGTGAAAAAAACTGATTTTCCTTGAATAGTTTTCTAATTTCTAAATTTTTTTTTATGAGATCTACAAATTTCTCCAATTCCAAAAATTCTGTTGGCCTTCGTAAATTCCTGTAAAAATTATCTTTCCGGTTTTCCTTTGGAAATTTGTTCGAGAATTTATTCTAAAATTTCACCACAGTTTTTTTTTAATTTTTTTTCCCCTGAAAATCTTTCTGAAACTCTTTCCAAGTCCAGGAATTCTCTTCGGAAATAATTTAGAAAATTACGTCATTACTTCCTTTTGACATTCTTCCAGGTATTTCTTTGGAAAATCCTCTGAAAATGCCTTTGTAATTTTGGTTGTTTAGCAAAAAAAATATAAGGTTTTTTTAACAGTTTAATATAAAGAGCATGCTTTTCTGATCTCAAACATATTTTTATTTTGTTTGTAAACCTTTTATTTACATTTTTGTACAGCAAAAAATAAATCATTCCAATCGATAGAATGAACTAACATTCATATAGATTGACAGTTGGCCCATGCAGCATACGAGCAAATTTGTAGTCCCATATAAATTTAAAATTTGCATTTAAGTAAAAATAAAAAAAAGTTCCGTTGCTCCAAAAAATCTGAAAAATTGGAGTTTGGCCCATTTTTTTATGCAGATTCATAATATGTTAAAACATCTATACCCATACAAACATAACAACCCAATTCATCCGGAAATTCCATTGGAACTTCTTTTTGCTTTTAGTAAAAACATGCAAAACTTTCCTGCACGAATTATTCCGGAAATTTAGTTGGAGGTTTTTTTTCCCTGAATTTGAAAATATTAAAAGAATTTTTGGAAGGGTTTCGAACGGAAACTATAATTATTTTTTTAGGATTTTTTGAAGTAATTTTCGAAAGAATTCCTGGTTGTAATTCTGAAGAAATTCCCAAGAGAAATTTCAAGGAAATTCCAATTTTTTTTCTCTAGAATTTCAGAAATGATTTCTTAAGAAGTACAGGAAGAAGGACCTTCTTATTCTATTTCGGCAGGAATTCCTAAAGCAATTCATAAAAAGAATTCTCAAGAAATTTTTGAAGGTTTACCTAAAACAATTTCCGTAGGTATTCTTAAAGGAATTTCTAAAAGATTTTCCAAAGGAATTTCTAAAAGAATTTCGGAAGAAATCCCAGAAAAGAATCTATAAAGGAATTCTCGAATCAATGAATCCTTAGAAAATTTCCGAAGGAATTTATGGAGGAATTTTCCAATAAATTCGTTAGATATTTGCGAAAATAATTTGGACTTACCGAGATATTACTAAAGAAATTTCCGAAGGATTTCTCCTAAAACAATTTCCGAAGGTATTCCTAAAATAATTTCTAAAACCTAATGAAGGATTTTCCATATGTATTTTCGAAGCATTTTCCAAAATAATTACTAAAGGAATATCCTCAAGAATGTTTAAAAGAATTTGTAAAGGAATTTCTGAACGGAATATTTATTTTTTTAAATTTGTTAACGGATTTTCTTGGAATTTCTGATGAAAATTCCCCGGAATCTCTTTCGAATATAAATCCAGAAATTCCTCTAGAAATTCCTAATAATATTCCTTTGAAAATTCAAAAGGTGATTATAATAATAAAACAAAAATTCAATCGGAAATTCCTTCACGAATTTCTTTAGGAATTTCTCAAGATTCTTCAAATTGTTTAAGGAATACCTTCGTCCATTCTTTTAGGAGAAAACCTTCCGAAATTTCTTTATGATGGAAATTTCTTCGGAATATATTCCAAGAATTCTGCTAGTATTTTCTCAAGAAATACCTTTGGAAACTCTAGGGAGAAAATTTATTCGAAACTTTCCTCAGGAATTTCTTCAGAACTTCCTCCTTCTTTCGAAAATTCTTCTAGGAATTTCTTCGGTTATTCTTTCATATTTTTTTAGCAACTCTTACCGAAATTATTTTAGACTTTCGGATATTCCTTTTGAAATTCCTTCGGAATTTCCTTTGAGTATTCTTTCATGAATTTCTTCACAAATTCTTTTAGAGATTTTTTTATGAGGAATTCTTTCATCAAAACTTCCAGAAGGGAATTTTACATTGTTTTAATGAACGAATAAATTCCTTTCGGGAGGTTTTTCTAAAGAATCATATCTTCAAATGAACTAGGGGTAATGACGGCTTTGGCAGGTTTTGTTCTATTATTGGCAGGGGGGTTTTTTATTGAGCATAATCAGGCCCAAATTTGGCCCAAACATTCTTTGCATATCAAAGAATATTGTGGCTAAATTTCATAAAATTCGGTCGACAAAAACCCGCCTGCCAATAATAGAACAAAACCTGTCAAAGCCGTCTGTTCCCCTAGATAGGGAATTTTATAAATTATTCCTGGAGGAATTTCCGAAAGAATTTCTGGAAAAATTGTGTATAAAAAAAAAACAAAAAATATCGGGATTGCTAAAATATCGGATATTATCAATTCCTTGCGAATTTACTTCAGAAGTTGCTTTGGAAATTTCTTCAGTATTCATCCAGGTGATATTTCATAAAATAATGTTCGTTCGGAAAATTCTCCAGACATTTTTTCGTGAAAATACCCTCAGGAATTAATTCGATTAGTCATCCAGAAATTCTTTCAGGCATACCTTCAAAAATTCCTCCAGGAGTTCCATCGTAAATTTCTTCTCTCTCCTTAAAGAATTTCTTAAAAAATCCTCCGCAAATGAATCTAGAAATACCTACACATATTCTTCAAGTAAGTCTGTCGGGGAGTCCTCCCAAAAATTGTCTAAGTATTCTTTTAGAAACTCCTCCGGAATTTCTTTTAGGAATAGATAACCTGATAATAGATAAGAAATTCTGAAAGTGTTGCTAAATACTTTCAGAAATTCCAAATCCTCGACTCCCGTAATACCGCCGGAGTTTCTTACAAGAATTTCCGAACGCATTCCTAAAGAAATTTCCGCAGAAACTCCTGAAGGAATTTCCGCAGTTTTCTTTCTCTGTGCATTCCTCCAAGAATTCCTTCGAAATTTTATCCAGGGATTCTTTCGGCAAATTTTCAGGAAATTACTTTGGAGATAGATACAGAAATTCTTTGCGAAATGCATCAAGATATTTCTTCAAAAAATCCTAAAGGGAAACCTTAATATACCCATAAGGAATTCTTGCGTCTTAAGAATTTTTTCGGAAATACCTTCCAAAATTTTTTAGAATTTTTTCGGAAATTCCTCAACGAATTCTTTAAAGAATTTTTAACGGATTTTTTTTCGGGAAAATAACTACGGAAATGTTTCAGAAAAACCTTCCGAAATTCCCCTAGACATTTTCTTTCGGATTTTTTTTATGATTTCTGGAAATTGCTTTAGGAATTTCTGCGGAAATTAATTTAAGAGTTCCTTCGATGTTTTTTTTAGGAAATTTCTGCAGCAATTATAACGGGAATTTTTTGAAGAAATTCTTCCAGTGATTAAATGTATTTCAAACCTTCGGAATGCCTGTCATAAGACGAGTTCTAATACTATTCCATTAAATTCCACTACGTTGCAATCCTTACAGATCTCAACCGTTTCCAGTGTCCCGTATATTACTCAACTCGGAAGTACGATTCTAAAGAGTTTTCTTCCCTCTGGGTTGTTTATCATTAGATCCATCACAAGTGTTTACTAATTTATTACTGATTTTCGTGTAATTTGTTAGGAGATAATAAACTACTGTTTTCGATAATGTTGTTTTTAAATTTGCTTGTTCTTGAAGCACGACTCTAAATTCAGAATTGTGCATTATTACCAGTAGCTCTTTGATTTGATAGGGACACGGCAGTTATTTCCGTCCATCGTCATAGGGGCTAAAACCATCGAAAGCAACATCCATTTGCTAGAGCTCCACTATAGCAGAACGTATCTCCTGAGCTTAAGATTTGATACGAATGAGTTTGTCAAAAAAGTGTCTCTTTTATTGGTTTTCGAGACTATGACGAAAAGACGAAAATACCTGCCTTAACCCTAATTGATTTTTTGATAATTCGGAACCATAATTTTAAAACTGATTTTGTAAACAATAACTTCTCACGTTGCTGGTGAGCTAACTTGAGCCCCCCACGCAATCCAACACCACTGATGGAAGGAGCATATCCTCTTCTTTCATTCAATGGCGGTGGATTGCGTGGGTGGGCACAAATAAGCCCACCAGAGACGTAAGAAGCTGTGGTTTACAACAGCAATTTCGTCTTTTCGAAGTGTTGGTTAACTTTTATCATTTACTTTCCACTTTCTCCATATTACAATTTTATGCAAAATAAAATTGAATTTTTTTATTATTTTTCTCAGTACCGTTAACACCGATTCTGATTGTTGTTCAGAACCGGTATTTTCGGTACTGGAAATCGCCGGTATTCCCGGTATTTTAGGTACCGTTACTACTGGTACCACAACCCTAGTCAATAGATGATCAAGAACACCAAACCTTTTTTTTTTCTCAAAAATACAAGTTTCACTTTTCAAGTTTTTTTTGTTAAAGACATCTTCTTTTCGGACATAGATTTTTTCGCGTCCGTCCTTTACCATGACATACTTCGCCATTTCCCTCACCCAAAAATACGTTATCTTGGTAAAAAGTACGAAAATCAAGTTTTTGCTCAGGAATGTATAAAGAATCAGTGGAATGAGTCGAATTAATTTGTTAGCGATTCGAAATATCGACCATCCTTCTGTTACTTGTTTGCAACAATTCCGTTATACCCACCTTCAATTGTTTATCGCACAACGTCTTACTAAAATTTCCCAAAAATTAGATTGGTGTTTTTAGTGAACTCTTTCTACATAGTACCTAATAATACTGTCAAATTTGAATTTAATTAGTGTGTTCTGTTATTAATTTAATTAGTAATGTTATCCGTAAGGTACACCGGGGCAAGTTGAAACGGTTTTTTCAAAGTTGATCTTTGAAGTGCTATAAGAAAATCGCTCTTTGATAAATTTTGAATACGTTTGCGGTGTTTGCTAGTTCAGGCCAAAGATTATACATACAAAATAAGCAACTTCACCAAACTTTTTGATAAATATTTTGTATACTGTAATTACTTTATTGTGTGCATCGTTTCAACTTGCCCCGCGTATCGGGGCAAGTTGAAACACTACGCTACATACAGACATAATCACAATATATGTACTCAGTGAGACTCAAGACGCACGAGGTTGTAAAGGTGACTTAATTCGCATAAGAGTCCCATGTAATTTTTTTACGATTTTGATTTTCTTTCTAGAAATTAGCTTAAAATTGTCTCCTGTTTAAGAAAAATTGATGACATAGTAGGCTTTGTTCTAAAAATTTGAAAACCAAATCCCAAATTGTGTTGCCTTATCTTGATAGGTATTTACTCGCATAAAAGTCACATTCCAGATATTGATCGAAAAATTTAAGTATGGTCCATTCAATTGTCTCATATAAATATATTCAAACTAGTCGACCCGGCAGACGTTGTCCTGCATAGTAGGCGAAAATGCGCGTTGTGAACTGTCCATGCAAAGTTCGCATAGAAATCACAATTTTAGATTTTTACCATTTGCTCAACTTTACTCGTAATTTTAGCATTAGGAAATATCATATAAACCCGTCGGAAATTATAACGAATGTTTCTGCTGAAGAAATGAAAAAAATCCATCCATCCGTTTTCGAGTTATGCGGATACGAACACAGACCATTTCATTTTTATATATAAGATAAAGAAAATTATGTAAAATTTATGAAAAGATTGCATTTTTTTTATTTCTTAGATTTTTTGTATTTCATTATGCAAAACAAATCATGAAAAAATTCAATGGCAAATTACTCAAGTCGGAAAAAACTGACTTGGGACTCTTCTGCGAATAAGGGCAGTATACACCAAAGTCACGAGAGTAATTTTCAGGGACCAAATTCTAGAGAACGTACTACGCTGGAAATTTATCAGATTAATTACCTCCCACTGGTGACCACTCGGATTACTTTTCAGGATGGTTCATTTTCCGAATGAAAACAAAATGTTTACATGCTCTTTGTTCTATTTTTTTTTTGAGAGTCAGTGCTGTCTACGAGAAAAAGTAGATTAAGAATCTCGAAACTAGACCATGCGGTTTAAACATGGCCCCTTTTCATTTTATTTTCTAGTCCAGATTGTAGGAGGGTTACTTTCATGACGGGATGGGCGGACATTTATTAAATTCATTTTCAGAAATTTGGACATTTTTGTAAATTTATGTTTTCCGAATGTATTACGGACTATGTTGAATATCAGAAAAAAAATTAATTGCGAGGGAGACGTTTTGAATCGTTGTTTCAACTTGCCCCGCATCACACATTTCTATTTGCCCCAATGGGTTTGAATTGCGGAGCGATTTAAAACGACTGAAATACAAAAATTAAAACGGATCTCCTATCGATTTTTCATAATCATTATGCTTGTTCAACATTGAATGATAACCTACTGTGAAAATTTGATGAACACACTCTTCCAAGCATTATTTTGAGACCTGTTTTATTGGCACGTCAAAAAGTTGGTTAAAATTTTGCAAATGGCGAAAAATAAACTTAGGCAGGGATTGCGTTTTTGTAGCTGCAATCTTCCGGGAATGGCAGTCAGAAGCTGCGTTCAGGGGAGTAGTTTGTTGTAAAAAATAAACAGGGCATTGGGTCATTTCCGATCCAAATTACAGCTTCCGTTTCAACTTACCCCGCATTTCAACTTGCCCCGGTGAAACTTAATTGAACTGAACACACTCACCCTCTAGACAAACCATTAAACAATTTGTATGTGTATCGCAATATTGTGTACCCACTAGTAAGGGTATGCGATAACACACTTTTTCCTAACGAAACGAAACGAAACGAAATTTAAAATGTCTATGTTGATTAGGATCGAAACGAAACGAAATATAGATTTACTTTCGAGACTTCGAAACGATACGAAATCAAGGTTCATTTAATTCGAAATTTTTCGAAACGAAACGAAATTTTAATTTTTTTTCCGCGGAATTTTTATTAAATTGGTTTTACATTATGTACGCAATTCTGATTTCACTTTTTCGAAGTCAAATAACGGTTTTGCGACCAATAGAGTTATAATAACAGAAGAGGCAGTCGGTGATAAATCATCGCATTCTCGCCGCATATACTGCCCATGATCGCATTTTTGTTCATTTTGTAAAAAGCCTGTGAATCGTTCAGAAAACTCAATTTACTGCATCTAATCCCACGACAATAAAATAGGCTTTACTATCTTGCTTATCTGTGGTAAGCTAGGAAAGATTGAGTTTGTGGGGAGGATTGAAAAGAGATTTAAAAAATCAACCAAAATGCAAATGTTACAAATATGCGATCATGGGCAGTATACCTTTGGCGATAAGGCCAGCATTTGTGCCGTTTTCAAATTAATTCAAAGTGAAGCGTGTGCTCCCGAATATGATCAATTTTATATCAGTTTTATTTCAGTAAGTGTAAAAAAATATAGAAATTGTGGAATTTTCCATATACGGATTTAAATTTCGTTTAAAACCTTAGTTCACCTAAGAATAATGTAATCAGAGTGTAAAATAATCGAAATTTTTTAGTGAAGTCCATTTTTCTTCATTTATCAGTTCACTTCCGACACATTCATAGTCGGCTCTGGACAGTCAATATTCAGTTGAATATTAGTCATTGAATATTTATGCACATTTTACAAATTGCTAAAGTTATCTGAAATCTGAACACGTTTCAAAAGTGTAAAGTGATTTATCACACAGGACTGAATCCGATTTTCATCCGCGATTCACTTTCAGCGGTAAACATTAACATAAACAATGATAATTATGTTTTTTTCTGCACATAGTAAACACATTCAGTGACAGTCGAATGAATGAGTTCGTGGAGTAGTCGTCTGACTATGTCATTCTATGTTTTGAATATTCATGCGATGTTTGTCGAAATT